>NC_137790.1:117509898-117727398 GCF_963383645.1 Muscardinus avellanarius
AATGCCCTTCTCCAGGGTGCAGTGTTAAGGAACCAACCAGTTCACAGCTCATTACAGAGCAGGGGATCCCTGAGCCCCCACCCTTCGGCGTCATTTAGAATTGTACTTCTCCAGGACATCGCGCTGGCCAAATCAAATTGCTCACTTAATATTTCATGCTTCTGCGATGGAATCGCTCTCTCCCTGGAGGTTGACTTCAGATTTACCAGACACGCTGACAACACTGCACTCCTTATTTTTTCCCACCCAACCTCGGCTTCTGCTTTAAAAATGTTTGAATAAAGGATGCTTTTGTTCATATCTCGCCTGCCTGTGATATATTGACAAAGTGTCTGCCGGCTGAATGGAATAGTTTTACAGTATGAGTGCTGCTTTCTGCGGAGGGGCTGGACTCGGGCTTCAGAAGGAAGTGAATTGGATAGGTCAGGAGAATGTACCATTTATAAACACCCCTTTCCTTTTTTACTCACGTGTCAGGACAGGGGGCAGGCTGTTCCCTGCCCTCCCTGCACAGATCCGGAGGGGAGAGCAGCTTGCAAGTGAGCTGCAGATTTTTAAACCTTGCGTTTAATTCCCCAGTCCTGATATTCAAGTGCTTAGGCTGCGTGAGGGGCTGTTTTGAAAGTAACATGGTTTAGTCCACTAACTGCATGTTGGGTAAATTCAAAACCCACATGCTCGTCCTCTTGCAGTGGAATAAGTCACATCTGATGGACATTTTCTGTGCTTATAGCATAGTAATGAACGTCTGACAGGCGCGACCTTTCATAAGACAGCCCACACCATTGGCTTTCTGCCCAGAATATTGCTGCAACACTATCTGTGATTGGTTATCTCTCTATCATGCATTGCTTCACAAGGGGAAACGGCCCCCTTTTTTAATAAATCTACGATGGCTGGCTGCAATATGCCTCACTGTAAGTATTTTGTTGTGTGTGTCTGCGTGGGAGAGAGAGAGGGAGCGAGAGAGAGGCAGACTTTGGATATTACTTAGTCTGGTGTCACATGGCAAGGTGGTGAGACTGTTGGACATCAGTGAAGTGCTACTTAGTAAATCTTAACCTGTCTGTTTTTTCTACAGGTTGGTACTAAGAAGTGCCTTTCCTGACGTCTCTGCTGCTTGGAACCGCTTCTAGAGCAGTCTCTGCTTTTGCCTTGCTTGCTACCAGCTAGACAGAGGACAGCACACCCAGACACCCCCCATTTCTACCTAGAATCAAGAGAAAAGCTCTAAGTATCTGGCATTGCCCTAGGCCGCTTTAGTTTTAAAAGAAAAGTTTGCTGAGAAAAGTAAGATATCTTCTGCCAGGAAATCAAGGAGGAAAACAAAATCATTTTCTCGATTTTGCTCTAAACTGCTGCATCTGTCTATGCCAAACTAATCAATACCGATTGCACCACCAAACTCCATTGCAAATTCAGCTGTGAGGAGATTCCCTGTCAGACAACTTTGCTGAAAGCAGCTTGGAAATTCGGTGTCAAAGGGTCTGCCACGTTTTTCTGCTTGCATTTTGGGTCCAAATTGGCACTGGGAAGGGGTTTCGAAGAGCGGGCTGATTCTCCAGACCCGACTTTTAAACGTTCATCTACTTACGATCCTAGTATTTAGTATTCTCTAAAAACCAAAACCTCTTTGAATTAGCAGTTTCATGCTGTGAACTTCTAGTGGGGGATCTTTTCCTTGATATTGACAACACGATTTTCCATGTACTTTTAAAAAAACAGCAGGGAGTGGGGGAAAAAGTCTTTTGAAGGGGACATTTTCATCGTCATTTTACAGTTTTATCAGTTCACTTTTTTTTGTTGCATTTTTTGAGGGGGGGCGGGTTTGTTGGTTTCACTGAAAAATTTAACTACCTGTAAAATCTAAAGATGGCTGTTAGTGTCACACCAATTCGGGACACAAAATGGCTAACACTGGAAGTATGTAGAGAGTTCCAAAGGGGGACTTGCTCACGGCCAGACACGGAATGTAAATTTGCACACCCTTCGAAAAGCTGCCAAGTTGAAAACGGACGAGTAATCGCCTGCTTTGATTCATTGAAAGTGAGTAAATGTTATATTATTTTAAGGGTATGCAATAACTGAATACAGTCCTCTGAGTTTGGGGTTATGGATTGTTTTGTGTATAGTTCAGTTATACGGTGTGTTCTTATGATATTGTTGGGTTGGGGAGCTTTGGGAACAGAATCAAGTCTGGCCAAACTGTTATAAATAACTTTATCAGTCTTTTAACTCCATGATTTTTTTTTTTTTTAAAGCAGAAAGGGTTGATGTAATTTTTACTTAGTAATAGCAAAGTCAGCGTCTGTTTGGGAATAGTAAACGTAGATATATATAATATATATATATATATATATATGTATTTAGCATGTGCATGTATTATTTATAAGGCCATGTGACAAGAACTAAATGAAGTTGATTTGTTTGTTGGTTAGTAAAGGTGCTCTGCCGTTAGGAAAGAAGAACAGATTTTAAATCTGTTCATCTTGGATAGACATTTTACCCCTAACATGTTGAAATTTTGGATTCTCTTTTTATTTATGGGTATCTTACTTAAGGCCAGAAGCCATGCATTTTGTGGAAAATATGACTAGTAGTGAGGTCCTGAACTTTTGCCACAGTGCCTTAATTGTGGAACAAACTTTGCTGAATGTGAATTTGATAAATAAGTTGAAACCCCTAAGTACTACTGTTCATTGGATTTTTTTCAGCCTCAGAAATTCTAGTGTAAAGTAACTTAGCAGTTTATTTTTTGTTAGACCCTGGTTAGTTTTTATTTGGAATAGACTCTGCCAGAAATGATAAAGTTAGCTTTTGTGGGTGCTCTAATACTAAGAGATTTGCGTTAGCATTTCTTGACATTCAAAAATGTCATTGAATTTGTCGTGCAGGTATCAGGTTTGAAAATGGGTCTTTCTTTTATAAGAAAGCATCTGTGTCTTTATTTTGACATGCAAGGTCAAGACTAGAAATGTGTTCCTGGGTGCTGTCAACCTACTTGATCTCATCAAATCTTTTTTGAACACACTACTCCAGGTTAATTCCTTGAAAATTGGGCTGGGGGGAGGGGGGTCACCAGCACATTTACATACAAATACATAAATGAAAGTCTTTTAAACACCAGTAGTGCTCTAGTGGTAATGCTTTTTGAAACAACACCAGGGTGAGCTCTGAGTTAACTGTTTCAATTGATCACTTCTTGGTCCACTTTGGGCTGTTCACTTTGCTAAAGTTTTTGCCCAAGAGGACAAGGATATCTTCATTGGAGTAGGGTAAAATGAGGTGTTAACAACCACATAAATATCTGAAGATGTTAAATTATTCTTAATGTCATAGTCCTAGAGATCAGTAAGCAGAGATATAAATTAACACTGGGCCTTTCCTCCTACCTTTGAAAGGCACCGATGAAGGACACAGTGTTGTACCTTTGTGAACATGTATTCCTAAATTTGTGCTAACTGAATTCAGGCATAATTAGAGTCCGAGTCCATAAAATGAGGGGCAAAGGGCTAATTGCTCTTGTCGGCAACCAGCTGTGTCCATAAGTAACCCTGTTTTGACCCAATTACTAGTAAATCCAGTTTTTAATCCTATAAACAATTGATAGTGCTCTTGTAGCTGCAAAGTGAAGGACAGTACATCTTGGCTGTGACATTGCGTGGTTCTACCGCAGAACCTGCCTCCAGTATTTGGAGATATTGTGAAACGTTAAGATTCAGTTGCTATTTTTCCATCTCCAAATTTTTTTTTTTAATTTTTAATTTTATTTTAGTTGCTGCTCACTTGTGGCCAGAGCCGTCAGTCCCTTTGAGCCAAGCACCAGCATTTCCTATGCCGTGCACTGTGGCGAGCAGGACTCAACTGCCACATCAAAAGTTTCCTTTTTAAATTTTTTTTTTTTAACTAAGAAACAATTTCACGATTTTAAATTTATTGATGAGTTGAATTCATTCTAGCAGCCAATGAATACAAACCATGCCCTTTTGCTTTGTCTAAGAGAAACAGAAACTTACCGTGTTTCAAACTTGGCCAAATAGTTTAGATTTTAATAAAGGGAAGAAAATCAACCCAAGTTTATTTATGACAGAGCTTCATAATCAGGACGATAGTGAAATAAGTGTGTTAGGAATCGATTAAGACAATTTTGAATTGAGTGTTTTTGTTCCAGTACCATCTTTGTGTGTATATGTCATGTATATAGCATACATTATGTGATCCTTCTTACTGCTACTTAGAATCCTACCTTTTAGTCTCCTTGTATTCATTTTATGTCCCAAAGAGATCACAAACATATTTGAAAACAGTTAAAAGTAACCGGATGACTCATGTTCTAAGTTCTGAAATTTGGGAGCGTTCTGGTTCAGAGTTCCTTGCCAGCAACCGCTAGGTTATTTGCATTGTCTCAGAGCAGAGGAAGGCGTTTAGAAACTTTGTAATATCCTGACTTTTTAAATAAAATGTGTTCCCTGTGTTTCTGAAATCCACAGTCCAAGCTTTTTTGAGTTCTTGAGCCATGAGATGGAGGTAGCCTGTGTAATATACTATTTTTAGTAAGTTAGGAAAGCAAACCAAACACTCTGTGAGAGGACCCTGTGGAATGCTGTACCCTTCAGCTGTGCCGCTGCAGACTTTGGCCAGGCGCCCAGGTGACTTACGGCTGTAGCTGACTTCTAGTCAGAAGAGGAGGAGGATTCAGATTCGATTCAGTAAAAACACAAGTTAGACAACACAAGAAAGTATTTATTTATCTCCAAGAAAGCAGTTGGCCTATTGCGAAAGATAATAGGAAGGAGAGCAGTTGCTGGCATTTCAGTTGCATGCTGGTGACTTTAAGGTGATAAAAAAATAAGATAGGTTAAATAGACTATAGGGAAAGGTAGAAATTCGTTTGGTTTTGTTTTTACACTTACAGTTTTAATTTACAATATGTTAAGAGCATATTGCAGTTGAGATTTGAAGTGCTGATGTTTTGGGTGTATTATTTCCTTTAGGGATCTAGAACATTTGAAATATGCATTATTTTATGTTGCAGAGGTTTTTTTTTCTCTTACAGTTCATAAAAGGAATAACAAAAGAAACAGAAAATGCTACTTGTACTTCAATGCCAATTATATTTCACAGAAATATAATGACATTAAGAAATATAATGATGTAATATAATATAAGATATTATATTATATTCCAGAAGTGATATATCAAATAATATCTAATGAAAAGCTACCTATTTTCTTTAGTTATGACCTCTAAATTTCAAAATTTAGAGAGTTTATGTAAAGAGAGCCTACAGGATGTATTTTAATGTGGTCCTGAATTATTTATGTTCTCAGAAATTAAGCTTCTACCATATGATCAACAAAAATAGGCTCATACTTTATTGAATTCTTCTTTTTTCCCCAGATGTCCACTCATTTTTTCAAGTGCTAGGGCTGAGGGAGAAAGAATATAACCTATATGTTACTATTTATTTTCAAAATATTCTAGCAAACGTTGTTGATCTTGGAAAACTCTAGCAACTTGTTCTTTTACCAAATTAAATAATTTTAAAATAATTCTATCTTTATTTCACATATTCCTACATATTCATTGGTATATATAGCTCCACAGATTAGATTTATTGTAGACACCTTGAGATCGGAATCCAGTGCAGGGTGGCGTGGAATCAAAGATATTTTGTGAACACTTCTAAGTGCCTCTGCAGACGTACCGGAACATAAGAAGTATAGAATTCAGGCATTAAAAAGCTCACAAGTATGCATACATACAGGTAAAAGAGTAGTAAGGTAAATCAAGGCTCCAGATGGTAACATAGGGCTTAAATGGCATAGATGGATATGGTGAAGAGATCCCAAAGGTTTTTAGGGTTGTATTTTAGAATACCATTCATTCTTAGCACAGAATGACTTCAACTCAGAAATTGTTTGTGCTGTTATTGTTCTTAGTAAGCCATCCAATATGGTCTTTTCATCATATTTTTAAAGCACATTTAAGCAGTAAATTCCTGACAAAATAATAATCTGGGAGTTCCATACAAAGCATCCAGCTTGGAATCTAATAGGTACCTGTTTGGAATAACATCCTAATAGTTTTATGTTGTTCGGTGTTTTGCTGATGGCATCTCTCTGCTGGTGTTTAAGCTTTGACGGATCATTACCTTATAGATACATGTAATGTATATGTGCCTTATAGGCACATGATTTGAACGTGTTTTTCAATGACACACCAGCATCTTGTTTTATTCCAGTATCTCTGGAGGTGAAATGACTATATGAGGCATGATGTGTGCAGCCGTATGTTGGGTACACAAGTCCAAACTGTGTTCGCTAAGCACAAACTTCACAACTTTGTGAGGCAGCCCCTGCAGATCTCTTGGAGTAGCACCACCTCTGACGTAGACCTTTCTGCAGCAAAATTCTCCAGAATTGTAGCTGCTTTGATAATATTAATGCTTGTACTCATTTACTTATTTATGTTCATATAGTTAGAATGTCTTCAGAAAAAGATTTTCTAAATAAATACAGATTTATTTAGAAAATAAAAAAATAAAGTTATGGGACAGACACATTCCAAGACAGGTTTTGAATCAGGTTCCTAAAGGCACTAAGTCTAGAACTAGCCATCTTGTGTCTTTTTATGAGATTGTTTTTTATACTGCTTCTACGTTTTTCTCATTATACTTTCTTTTAGTATGTACTGTCTAAACCTGAGGCCATACTTAGCTTAGACGAATAGGCTTAGACATCTCAAACTACTCCAAGTTCTGATTCCATGGAAAGAGCCTCCCAACAGTTCAATATACAAGGCTTGTACCTACTTAAAAAGAGTCCATGCACTGTAGGGTAAGTCTCCTGCTGGGGAAGTGTGTGGTATTTGCCCAGCTCAGGCAAGAGGTGAGCTACTCAATGTCTCTCAGACCACAAACAGACACCCAGGGACCTAGTTTGAGAAGCTTTTTCCTTGCCAAGGATAAGTAGAGGATTTTAGCTATCAGCATCACTAATCCATTACCTTTCATGCTGAGCAATGTCTCTGCCTTCCCACAGACTTAGACAAAGCTTCTTATTTTCTTACAAAAAGATTCTATTTAGGAAAATTTTAGTTTCTTTTTCTTTTTTGGTAACTTTAGCAGAAGCACATTTTGTGCTTTTGGGTAGTGAAACAATTTTCTATGTTAATAGATAAGCCAAGAAGTCATGACTGTCAGTAGAAATGGGTAACTAAAGAGATGGCCTTCGACTTAGCTTAAATGGGAGCATTAACGTGCAGAAAACTTAAATCAAGCCACTGGAAAGGCTTGATAGAAATCCTGAGTTGTTTGAAGTATAACAGGTTATGAGAATAGTCATTTCTCTGTGAATCTCACTGTAAACAGGATTAATTATAGTGAGGACTTATTCTGATGCTCATAATCCACTAAACCACTGTTATTGAATACTATATTTCTTAAACACATATTATCAAATGTACATCTATCTATAACATCATTTCTACTCGACATTTTTTGGAAGATTTTTACCTTAAGATAAAGTTCGATTTCTTATTATAAACAAAACTTTCTATACTGTAAGTGCTTGTGTTTTGAGAAGTACAGACAGTTATTAAACCACACACACACACACACACACACACACACACACACACACACATAACTTGAGTTGTGATTTGATGACAAGCCAACTCCTAGGTATCTTTTGGCCTTGATCATCACTGTGAGTGTGTGTGGTACTGGAGATAGGACTCAGAGGAATTCTACCTCTGTGCTATACCCCCCCAACCATTTTTATTTTTTGTTTTGAAACAGGGTCTCAGTAGGTTGCTGAAAGTCTCACTGAGTTGTTTAGGCTGACCTCGAACCTGTGATCCTTCTGTCTCAGCTTCCCAAGTACTGGAATTATAAGTGTGTGTCACCATACCCTGCTCAGGCCTCGCCAGTCTTTTAACAGTTATCTCTGAGATCCTTACAGCTTTCTAACTGTCCAGTACTGTCTAGTTTCAGAACTCTCATTTCTCCTCCCTCTTTATATTTCTCTCCAGAGATACACAGCAGCAGTGTAGACATTTCATCTGTAAAGAATTAGGTGCTGTATTGAGTAGCAGAGCCTTTCCCCCCCTTCCCAGCATTAGGCATAAAAAAATAAGGGGTTTATATTTCAATCAGTCTAGGTCTGTTTGGTGGCACCACAGTAATTAGAACTCAGTTTCCTTCATCCTTAAAGGATGCACATGGCTTCCAAATTTAGTACTGTTGCAGAAGTGTACCGTATCATGGCTGCTATAGCACCGGCCATCCTATCTTTGTTCTAGGATGCAGGAAATGGGAGGGCAAAAGAGACCACAGCCTAGTCCAGTCAGGATCCTTTTGACAAAGATGCTCTGAACTTCCTCTAGTGATCTATCCTGGCCTCTCACTGGCTGGTTTTGCCATCAAAGATGCTGGGAACAGTAGCCTTTCAACTGTTCCCTAATTCAAGTCAGGCTTCTAGTAAGTAAGATGAAATGACGCAGCAGGGGGTCCTTGAAGAGCAGTAACCTCTGGCAAACCTGCCATTCTTGCCTGTCTTGGTTATTTGGTCAATAAAATCTGGTGTGTCCCAAACAGATTTGTTTTTACTTATATATACAAATAAAATGGTTTTATTTTTATTTTCCCGTTGCAGTACATACTTATATATACAGTTACACATTTAGAACTTGAATATAGCAGAAGTGAATAACATAAAAATGGGTCCTGAATGACTTCATATGACACAAGATATTGTAGCCGCTCCAGTTTCTATTTCCACTTCCTCCACAAAATAGGCTTTTTTAAAACTTTCCTCTGTCCTGAGTAAAATAATAAAATGAATTAATATTTGTTGAAAATTACTGTATGCCAGTCATTGATTTTTAGTTTTTGATAAAATTTAGTCCTTAAAGCTTTGGCATAGTTGCTGATATGACGCCCATTCTACAGATGGGCACAGTGAAGAATGGAGAAGCTAGTCAACGGCTCAGTTTGGTCAACCAGTTATATGTGAACTTAGAGCCTGGTACCTTGATTTCATAGCCTGTGCTCTGAACCACTTTGCTATAACATGTTGCTTTTAAGTTGACATATCTGCCTTCTAAAGATCCAACAAAGAAACCACCTAGCAGGCATTAGAAATAAAAATGAAAATCCAAGATTAGGTTTATAGCCCAGGGCCTAAAGCACTAAGTACCCAGAAATAATTATGTACGATGTCAACAAATGAATCAACAAACTGGAATACTGGCACCAACTTTCAAAGACTATGTGTCTGTTCTAAAATATATGGCTATACAGGGAAAAAAAATAAGTTTAACCATCTAAGTAGCCACTGTTTAAACTAGATAGCTGCCGTTCATTGTGTGTGTGTTTTTCAAAATTTTAATTGTTTAGAAACATTTCCCCACAGAAGTAACCCATAAGATACTTGAGGCATGGTCTAGAACAAATAGTACCCTGGAAACTGGCTAGTAATTAAGCCTGGAAGGCTCCACAGAAGCGCGCTGTGTACCAGACTTGTCATAAATCAGAAGTACTACCAGTAGCATCAACCCCAAGGGCCTTTGACAAGCTGGTTCTAGGGGAAGGAGGCATCTGAAGTTCTAGTTTGGGCCCTTTTCCAGGCTCCTGGTATGCTTTCTGTGAGCCAGCACAGTGGCGCTACCCAGCCTCAGCTCTAGCTTCTGCAGCTGCCTGTACAGCAGAACAGGGTCTCTGCCTCAGCAGAGAGAAGGTGAAGTGTAGGATGAGGGCTGCAGGCCTGGCTTGCTGTGAGTGCAGGCCCTGTGGGAATCATTCAAGTAGCCTTTCTTCTTGACGCCTAAGGACCCACCCCGCATGGCTTATTGGTCCTCAGCCTGATAAACTGTGGAATTTAATACTAATGAGCAGCCGATCCCCATTTCTTTCCTTCCTGAAACATCTTAACAGCATGGCTGTTTCGGAGTTGTGGCTTGCTAGTTGCCCCAGAAAAATAGGTAGATAGTGGAAATACCAAGCTCAAAAGGTTATTTTTAGGTTTTGCTTCCTGCCATTTTATCACAGTGATCGTCAAGGGATCAGTAGTAAACACCTAAGTAGGAAGGAGAGAGATATTTAGGAAATGGCAGGGCATGAGGAGTCACCAGGAAGACTTGAGCACTTTCTGTTTCAGATGTTAGGGAGGCAGAAATTCAAACTTCAAACTTCAGATTTCAAAATTCAATTCAAAATTCAGAAGCTCAGAAGCCCCTCAGGAGGCCAGTATGTCTGGAAGTGGTGGGGAAAGTCAGGGGAGGAAGCTTCTTACCAGGAATTGGTGGGTGGGTGGGAGGAAGGGGAACTTGAGGCAGAGAGAGGAATAGCGTTGATGGTTTATCATTCCTTGTTCGCTCTTCATCCTCTCTCAAAACGACTAATTCGGAGGCCAAAATTGGGAATAGGAGAAGTAGAAGAGATATCTCATTCGAAGCAGCTGTCCTGGGTTATCATTGGTCATTTGGGGACCATCTCTATTTTAACCCTAGGTCCCAATTTGAAGCCCAGCAGAATTCATCTGAAGCTATCTGGACTTATTTAACAAATTTTGTATGTTAGTATATTAGTATATACTACAGGCCCCACATGACTCTCGTATCTCAGGGTAGAATTTATCTCTGTACATAAACCACAGTTGGTGTGTAGCTTCTGAATTACAGAATCACTCATACTTACGTCCAGGCAGTTCTCAAGCGAGGCAAGAGCATCTGCAGTTAATAGTTGACAGTAAATTACACTGAGGGAAACATGGAAAATTAAAGTTAGGAAAGCTGGGGAGCTTTTCTATCATTTTCAATTTTGTGCACAAATATGGACATAATCAGTGTTTAGGATCTGCTTGTGATGGATAAATTACATCTGTAGTGCATTCTTTTCCATGTTACTGCATTCAGACGATAATTTGCGTTCAGATATCTCTGCTCATCTAATATTCTAAAATCGTTCATAGACTGAAAATAAGTCTAGTAACATCTCCCAATCCCAGGAAGCTTTTATAATTAAACAGAGTTAGCTTACAAAATGGGCCAAATTAAAAAAAAAGAGAGAGATTTTAGAGAAAAAGCCAAATTTATCATGCCTGAAATAAGATTCCTCTTTGGTAGACAACATTGCTTTTCATAAAACAATTCTCCTTTAAGGAGGCAGCCAAGAAATGAACCATGAAGAAAGAAATACCTAAAGAATTCATTATTTATAGAAAGAATCTTGTTAAGAAAGATCTCTGTTCTGAATGAACTATTTTTCTTCACATTATCTCATATCTCTTCATGGCTAAGTGGAGGCTAATGAAATCTAAACCTAACCATGAGAAAAGATTATCATCATGATTTTATTTATTGAACTTTTAAAAAAAACTATTATGAACTTTTAGTGCCAGACATTGCCTCCCATGAATCACAGCAGAGTAATAAATTGAAAGCAAATGTCCACATAAGAAAACTCAATATATTAAAAAAAAACAAACCTCCAATGAAACTCTGATAAACTAGAATCAACCACATTGAAGAAAAGTCATCTACATTGTAAATGTTTTTATGGTAGAATTTGCTTAATAGCTTCTCCAGTGCCTTTGAACTATCATTAAAGTATAGGAGTATAATTGCACTGTGTAGTATACAGTGACTCATATATATGTTCAAAATAAGATTTACAAAACAAATGCTAAGTGAATTTTTTTTTTATTTTTAGCGTCTTTATTTACTACTCTTGGCCTCTGTATTTCCTAAGATAAATAATGCTAGAGGAGAGATTTTCATGAAAAATATGCATTTTATTAATAAAATTTAAGAAGTTAAGGACATTGTAAGCCAAAGTGTATGCCACATCTGCAGCTCAATTGCAGGAAAATAATCCTTTTTTCTCCTTTTCATTGCTCATTACCTGTCATATGCCAGATATTGCCATCCTGATATAAGGGTGAATAACAATCTTGTCTTTTTTGTTGTTGTTGTTTGGGAGGTTGAACCCAGGAGTATTGTGTCTGTGATCTATCTCCCCAACCATTTTTTAATCTTTCATTTTGAAATAAGATCTTGCAAAGTGGCACCGTCTCCCCAAGTTGCTGAGGTTGTCCTCGAAACTGTGATCCTCTTATCTAAGCTTCCCAACCACTGGGATCACAGGCGAGTGCCACTGTGCCCAGCCAGTCTTAACCTTTCTGGGTATTGCTAGACTAGTAGTTATTTTGAGCTTTCCACCTTCTGCAAAGTATAATGAAGACTAAAATGATAATAGAGTAATAAAGCATTGTTTTTTAAACTTTTCTCATCTTTAATTTGAAAAAATTTCAGTAGAACACAAATCTGCACATGCAAAATAGAATTAGGTATTAAATGTCTGCATATGTGTTTTGACAATTTTGTTATGAAAGGCATGGAAACCTTTATCTAGTTCATATAGGAAGAGCAGATGGATTTCAGCTATGGTTTGCATCTATGGGTCTGCAAGCATATGTGTATGTTTGCATTAGAATGGGAATATCCCTGGTTATTGTATGGCAAGATATTTATAGCAGGTCCATCATCACAATTTGTAGTTCACAAAATCTCCTACTACATAAAATGATGCAGCTCAGAAGCAACAGACTATCTCTCTGAGGTAACACAGTCATGAAGTATCTGACCTGGAACTCTACACAGGTGGCCTGCCTTCTCAGCTTATACCTTCAAATTTGTGCTAGGTTTAACTTGTTTAAGGAAGTTGTGTTAAAGTTTGAATGGAAAGATAGGAGAGGAGGAAGGCTGATCTTGATTAATGAGAGTCTACATCTGAACAGGTGTAAAATTATCAATAAGACATGGTTAACCTGGACAACCATTGGTGGGAGGGGGGGAAGGGAAAACGGGGGCGGGGGGAAGAGGGCACCAAATATAGTTTAAATGTATACTTTTTATGTTCAATAAAAAATTGTTAAAAAAAGCGTGACTTTGCTCATATACAAATATAACAGGTTGATTGCTAATGAATCTCTGTATCAGAGTGCTGGGCATACTTGTGCAAGTATTTGTTGAATCACCACAACTGCCTGAATTAAAAGCAACTGTAATCTTTAAAACATACTCACTCAAACTTTTTCTTAATTATGAAAACTAGCTCTAGATAATTGCTGATAAGCTTTTCTCATTTAAGATGCGAAATTTATCTTAAAAAATTTAAAGGTCTGAAAACGTAGGATCTAAACTTCAGGTCAGGTTGAATTTTAAAATTTGTCTTAAACAGAAAAGAAATGCTACATAGCACATAGATAACCTGTTGTTGGAGGGCGGGAAAACAAGAGAATTATAGGATTCCAGGATCAACCTTGAAAGTGAAGTAAAGGAAACTAGACAAGAAGATTTTTTCATTTCATAGCTATCCCTATTTTTTTTTTTTACGTAGAATATTCCTTCTTATTTAAGGAAGTAATAGAATTGATATTTATCTAATGCATAAATCATGAGATATTTTGTAGGAAGCTGAGATTTCAATCTATTTTGTGAGTTTTACTGGCACTTATATTAATATTGGAAACAAAATTATGTCCTTTGTTAGTTTTTGTATATTATAGTCCCTGAAGGTAAAATTGAGACAAAAGCATTCACCTAGCTTCTTGGCAAGGACTCCTATTAAATGTCTTCCTGTCATTTGTTACATTTATGATTTTATGATATCTGATGTTGCATTTCAAAAATTAGCTAGAAATAAAAAATACTACTTAATTTTTATTCTTTTTATTTCTCTAATATTTACTTACTATGCCAGTAAAGCTGACATACCTAGTTCCAGTTAAGTGGAATTTTTCACAAAATATCTTAATTTTAATGATGTATTTTAAAACATTTCACAGTTTTTTGAGACCTTTGGACTACCTATGATTGAAGTAAAAATGACTATGCAAATATAAGAAGTATTGATTAATTTTTTTATAATATGGCAAGAAGCATGTTTGCTCTAAAAAATAAACTATGGATTTGAGAGTTTGAAACTCCTGGTTTAATATATAGTTAGTAAATATTAGTTTAAATTATCATCTGGATGCTTAGGAAATACAGCTTAAATCTTGGTATTTATTATGCGATGTAAAATTATGGAGCCGGGCGTGGTAGTGCATGCTCGTAATCCCAGCATTTGGGATGCTGAGACAGGAAGATCATGGTTTGCAGACAGCTTCAGCTACTTAGTGAGGCCCTTTGCAACTGAGTGAGACCCTGTTTTAAAGTAAAGAATAAGAAAAAATAGGTCTGGGAGTGTTGCTTGGAGGTAGAATGGCCTTGGGTTCCATTCCCAGTACCACAAAATAAATAAATAAATAAATAAATAAATAAATAAATAAATAAATAAATAAATATAAAGTTATGGGAAATACATAACCATTGTCACAGAGCTACTAGTCCTCTGGATAGATGGCAGCTTGGATGCAAAGGAACAGAGAACCTTCATGACCAACAGCAGGTGTTATGTGGCTCCTTTCCTGAAGCCTTTGCAGCACATTGACTTTCTGCTGTTTTCGTGACTTGTCAGTTTAGTCGAGCAGCCAGTTAGAATTAAATTTCTTAAAAAATTGATTATTGTAGAGATGGATATATGTCAGACTTCCTTTGTTTCCAGATATAAGTTGATCACAGGGAAAAAGGGGTGATATTTCTTGTGCTTTGATTTCATGTCTCTGGGCATTTTTCTTCATTAGATTGCTATAGCTTTAGTTCTATTTTTGTTAGCTTCTTGGCGTTTTCTGAGTGTCTCTGTTGGTATCCATGGACTTTTCATTGGGATAAAATGGACAATAAAAACTATTTTGTAGCAGACACACATTGGTGCCAGAAATAATGGAAATGTGGCCACTGGAAATTTTCACTTAGTTCCCAGTTCCACCTTTGAAATTTCAATCAAAGTAAGATGTTCAGAGTGATTAAACAAGCTGTCTGCAAAGAGAAGTAAGGAAAAGCAAATGCAAAAACAAAAACACATGATGCACACTCACAAACTTATCAAAGCCAAACATGAGAGGGAGGGGGAGGGAATGGGGTGGAAATTGGGGAAGGGCTAAATGAGTGATATGTGCATAGATGCTTCTGCCATCTTGCAACCCATTACGATGTATGGCTACAATGCACCAATAAAAAAATAAAAAAAAACCCAAAAAGCTTTTTTTTTAAGGCATAGAGTCAAAACCTTCTTAAGCTCCCAGAATACAGTTTTAGTAGGATCTGCATTTGATTAGAAAGGACTTTCTGTGACCTTGTGTTGGTCACTTTATTTCCCCATGCTGGCTTCTTCATCTGTAATATGAATCCAGTGCCTACTTTGAATGTTTGAGAGGATTTAGTAAGATCCATTATATTTTATAAACCACTTAATGCTGTGTCTTGCTTGGTGTAAATATTCTGAGGTAAGTTGTAGCCATTAGTATTGTTTTCATCTGAATGCTAGAATTCAATCTAAGTCACATTTCCCTCTATGACAGGAACTTTGCCTGAGGTTAGAACAAATATCATTCATCATTTTACATATATTACTATAAGGATCTATGAAGAAAATAAAAATAACATTTTAAGATATGTACAAATGTACATTATCATGTGTTATCTTATTTTCTTACCATTTATCAATGTAAAATAACCCATAAACTTTTTTTTTTTTTTGGTGGTACTGGGGTTCCTGGAAGCCCTTCTACCTCTGGGCTCCACTCCCAGACCTATTTTTACATTTTTATTTGGAAACAGGGTCTCCTAAGCCAGCGCGCACTGCTGGCTTCGAACCTGTGCGATCCTCCTGTCTCTGCCTCCCAAGTGCGGGGATTACAAGCGTGCACCACCACGCCCAGCACCCATAAACTCTTAACATGTATATCACTTGACTTCAAGCTAATATGGTTTGTTTTAGTAAAATATTTCACTATTTGGATTATTGTCTATGCCTAAAATCCATTTAATATATGTGGCTATCCATGAATAGAAAAGTAGCTATATCCATCTGTTCCAAATTTAATTTCATTTAAAAAAAATGACTCTTTAGCTTTATGTTATTCTATAATAAAGAATTTATATTTGGTCCTTCACATGCTACATTATTTATATATAAATTTCTTCCTAAAAGACTTATCCAAAACTTTTTTAATAATAAAATTTATGTTTATTTAGGGAAGTACCTGCACAATGCAGAAGGTTACATTGCAAAGTCAGTTCTTTCATGATTTGTACTATCCTTCCATTGTTCTTTTTGATACCTTTATACACTTTCTAAGTAAATATCTGCCACTTGTTTCCTTGGAGGTCTTAAGAAAGCACCCAAGTCTGTCATATTCTGTTTATCATCCCCTCATCAGCTGCCACTCAATTTATAGGAACACAATTCCTGCCCATTGAAATGGTCCCTTTTGTTCCAATATATTTAAAGGCATTTGCTTATTAACTTAGAACCTTGAGACATCTGATTTGCTTAGAAGGAGAAAAGAAGAATATGCTTTTTTCCAGCAAGTAGGACGAAATCCCCAGATTCCTGACTTTATTGGTTCTATGGAAAGAATAGCACCTCTTGGTTTCCTACGGCCAGTTTTATAAAGTTTCCACAGCTCCTGTAAAGTTGTGGTCATATATATTCTAATTCTGTATAGGGCTGTGCATTTTCTGTTTGATTTCCTGGGCCATGCCACTGCCTTCTTGTTAAGACTATTGATTATTACCCATTCTACACTGCTGTGTATTGATTTCATGTGTGGTCATGAGTTAACTATATTACTTCATGTTGAAGAAGAATCAAATATGCGTTTAGAAGAGATGTTTGTAGGCTGTTGAACTGAGTGGCTTATTTTAGTTTTCTAGCATGTTGAGAAACAATTAGGAGAAAGTACAGGAGGACCTCTGAGGGTAGAGAACATAAAATTTATTTTCAGCCTTTTGGCAATTGCCAAAAATGGTGCAGTAATTCCTTCCTGGAATTAAGTAGTCAGGTGGTATTTAGTTAGCAAATACACAAAACCCACAATTTCTTCTTGTATTTCTTTTAAAAGTCATAGGAAGGGGCTGAGATGTAGCTCAGTGGCAAAGCACTTGCCTGGCAAGTATACTGCCCTGAGTTCGATTGCCAGTCCGAAAAGAAAAAAAAGAAAAGAAAAAAAAGAGACCCCTTTTAAAAGTCAGAGGAGGTAGCACAATTTGATGCTCATGCTTTTGTGAGAAAGACTTGTCCTTAAGAATATTTTCATATTGAAACTATATCTTATTAGATTTATAAGTAGAAAAAACAGGCAAGGTGCATATGTATATGTTGGTGTTTATATTTTGTGTGGATTGCAGAGGTAGAAAATTAAGCTAAGTGATGAAGTTGGAAATAAAATAAATTCTTCAGAGACCTAGAAAAATCAGTCATGAGTTCATACGAAGAAAGAAAAGATTCAGAATAGCCAAATCCTTAGCAATAAGAACCGTGCAGGAGGCATCACAATCTCTGACTTCAAATTACACTGCAGAGCAATAGTAGTAAAAGCAGCATGGTATTGGCACAAAAACAGGCGGACTGACCAGTGGAACAGAATAGAAGATACAGAAACAAACCCACATACCTATAGTCAATTAATTTTTGACAAAGGGGCCAAACTTATATGCTGGATAAAAGACAGCCTTTTCAACAAATGGTGCTGGGAGAACTGGCTATCCATTTGTAGAAAGATGGAACTAAATCCTTACCTCTCACCATGCACAGGAATCGACTCAAGATGGATCAAAGACTTAGAAATGAGGCCAGAGACTGTGAAGTTATTAAAGGAGGGCATAGGCTCAACACTACAACATATAGGCACAGGCAGTAACTTTCTCAACAAAACCTCCAAAATGCAGGAAATTAAAGCAAGAATTAACAAGTGGGATGACATCAAACTAAAAAAGTTTCTTCTCATCAAAGGAAACCACCAAGAACCTAAAGAGGAAGCCTACAGAATGGGAGAAGATCTTTACCAGCCACCACTCTGATAGAAGGCTAATATCCAGAATATACAAAGAGCTCAAAAAATCTATACTAGCAAAACAAATAACCCAATTAAGAAATGGGCAACTGAACTGAATAGACAATTCACAAAGAGATACAAATGCCAAATAGATACATGAAAAGATGTTCTACATTATTAGCCATCACGGAGATTACAAACCAAAACTACACTGAGATTCCATCTAACCCCAGTCAGAATGGCAAGCGTAAAGAAATCAAATAACAACAAATGCTTATGGGGATGTGGGGAAAGAGGAACTCTTTTACACTGTTGGTGGGAGTGCAAACTCTCCGCCACTATGGAGATCAGTGTGGAGATTCCTTAGAAAACTGGGAATAGATCCACCATATGATCCGGCTCTACCACTCCTGGGTATTTTTCCAAAGGGGTTGAAATCAGAGAACTACAGTAACATATGCATACCTATGTTCATAGAAGCACGATTTGTAATAGCCAAAATATGGAACCAATCTACATCTACATCAACAGATGAATGGATAGCAAAATTATGGGAAATACACACAATGGAATTCTACTCAGCTTTGAAGAAGAACAAAATCATGTCATTTGCAAGAAGATGGGAAGATCTGGAGAAAATTATGTTAAGTGAGATCAGCCAAACAAAGAGAAAGGACATATGTTTTCTCTAATATGCCCAAACTAGGGAGCATTGGGAATACCAGGGGGACTCCAGATAATGGAGGGGAAACCTCAGCAAAGCTAATGGAAGGATAGGAGAGGTTGATTAATGGAGGAGCTACAACCGAATATGTGTAAAATTATGAATATAGCATGGTTAACCTGGACACTCATTGTTGGGAAGGGGGAAAGGGGAACTAGGGGAGGGGAGAGGGCACCAAGCACAGTCTAAATATATACCATTTTCAGTATGTTCCACATATAAATAAAATTTAAAAAATAAAATAAAAAAGAAATAAACTTCTCAGTTTTGTTTCATAGTTAAACATTTTTTTTTCATGTAATGATCATATTTAAAATAAGACTGGTAGTTACTTATTTTCTTTGACAGTGATAGTTTGATTTCCCAAACTTTAGACAAATCACTATTAATGCAGAAAAAAAGTCAACCTTCTGAGTGAAATCATTTTACCCCTTACCTCTAATGAATGTTACCTTTTGGTGTAGCAGCTTGGTTGGCTATAATCCATGGAAAAGTTTCTATTTCCCATCAGCTCCAAGGTAGCAGCCAAACCAAAGTTACAGAAACATTTTCCAGCAGACAAGTCTCTATAGATAATATCAGCAGTCAAAGAGCATGCTTACACTCCCTCTGTTGCTCCTTCTTTCTTTCTATTACAGAGATGCATGTGCAAATCTCATTCAGGTATTAGATCAGGAAAGCACTGAGGTACTGAAAATGAAAATAAATTTTATGTTGGCGAAGACAATCCTTATCCATCGTTTTTTATCACCTGATGGACCCCAGGTTTGCTTATTTTTCAAAATGTATTTACTTTGCGAAATGAAGAATTATGCTCGCCTATTATTAATACCTTCCTACACTTTTCATCCAGCACTCTTTGCCACCCCTGGTTTCTTTGGCTAGCATATGCATTTTGAAGAATGAGGGTGCATATACATTTATGACAGGTTTATTTGAAAGACCTATCAAAATTCTGGCCTCAGAAGACCAATCAGTTCAGAACTTTCCCAGTAAAAATGTGAAAGTTCCACACAAGAAGTAGAGAGTGTGTAAAAGATGGTACCAGCCGGAACACTTTGTTGTCAGTACTTACTAGACCCAAACCTTCCCAGGGAATCAGCCACGCTGACAGCAAAACCCACTTAATTTCCTGTGAGTCAGCAGCCTACATTGGAGCGCCCTGTGTGCTGAACGGCATTGCAGGCACCATTCCAGGCTTCCTGCACAGACTATCAAAGTGTGTATTTATGTTCCCACCCCACTGCTGGCCCCACCGCCTACACTGACTTAGTTGGGATCCCTAAACCAACAGATACATTTATTTATTCATTTACTGCTCTTTATACTCTTATTGGTGCATTGTAATTTTACATCATAGTGAGGGTTCAACGAGATACATTCATATATGCACACCTCACTAGATGTGTTTCCTTCCCCATGCATCCCTCTCTGCTCCCCATACATCTGAGATTGGTAGTAATACCTTCATATGTGGACATGGCGTTATTTTAACTGTTCCCTTCCTCAATCTTTTTGACCCTCCTTACCTCCCTCTGCAAACCCAAACCCTCTCTTATTAGTCTGTTGGTCTCTCTTCTCCCTTATCTGAAGACCCTTTTATCTTCTATATTCTCTGTACATATGAGAGAAAACATACTTGGCTTTCTGAGACTGGCAGATCTCACTTAGCCTACGGTGTTCTAGCCTATCCATTTTCCTGCAAGTGACAGAAGTTTTCTCTTTAAGGAAGAGTAAATTTTTCTTGTATGTGCTCCTTTGCTTTCTTTACCTATTCATCTCTTGATGGGATACCTAGGTTGGTTCCATAATTTGGCTCTTGTGAATTGTGCTGCAATAAATGGGTATGCATGTATCGCCATGGCATTCTACCTTTAAAGTAATCTGATCCTGGTTAACAACCTTTGCTTTAATATGTAGGAGCAGTCCAGGTAACCTAGAGTTTTTCCCGACCTCTCAGTCTTTGTAGAAGACTTGCCTATCTCCTAAGGGTGAAACTGTCTTGAAAGATGCACTTGCTCCAGGCTCTCAGTAGAGCTGGCTTTACTTTCTTATTAGCAGAGTGGGTAAACTAAGAAAAAAAAAACAAAAAACAAAAACCTTTGCATCTGCCAAGCAATTTTTATTCATGGGCAGAAGTTACAGTAACTGGTTTATTAATGTCTCCAGTAGATTTTTGATTAAATTTTTTTTTCTTCTCTAAAGACCATTCCTATGATTTCTTTCTCCTAGAAATAAAACGCAATATACACTGATAGTAATAAGCCGATCTCCATTGAGTAAAAATCTTTCATCTTGCTATATTTTTCATATTGATGATGAGCTAACCAGTTAGTAAAGTGATACGTTAATTTTTAAAAAGTTCTTATAAAACTTCTCAACATGTGGCATCCCATTGGCTTCCTGATATAATTTAATAGTTTTTAGTCTTATAGTGAATTTAATTTTTTACATAGTTTATTCCATTTTTTAAATCTTCAAATAACTCTGTTACGTTTTCTCCATATAACTATAGTATCTTCTTTTGAATTTTGAATTGACCCTTATTTGTAGAATGGAAGTTAGAAAAGATGATAGTCTATTACAACTTAAAGATATTCCTTAGCTCATTTAATATTTTACCTTCTAATTGCAGTGGATTAAGATAAAGTATTCTTGCAGAAGTGATATTCCTCAGATACAGCCGATTAATAGAGTAGCTTGTGTGTATGTGGTTTTATAAATATCAGCTTTATGCGGTAGTCTTAAAATTCCAAGTGCTGTTTACTTTAGAACCTCATGTATGAATTGTGCATGTTCTAGGAAACAAGAGAAAATTGATGGTCAACCTTAGCCTGTAGTATAGTTTGACAGCTTGAATGAGTCAGGCAAGCAATCTTCCAGACTATTTAATAGTATGAAGGGAAAAGTTTCTAAGGAAGTCATTCTTATGACTAGCTGAAAAATGTGTTTTCTTTGTAGTTGTTCCACAGAAAAACAGGACACCATTGGAAGGAAAAAGAGATCTCATGTGACATGCATTCTGGAAGTGATTGGATCGCTCAGATGTGTTTATTTTAAGGCAAAATTTCTTAAAAAATACTACTTAATATATTTTGAATTGTTTAACGAGTGTTGTCTTGAAACCCAAGAACAAATTATGTAGCACCCTAACAAGTTTTAGGTCAGCTATGTTGGTAGAATATTGAAGAGTTTATTTCTTGAACTTTTATTTTTAATTCCAGTAGCATAAATAAAAACTGCATCATCATGAACTTAAAGCATTTTAGGTTTATAGAAGAATTACTGCAGATATATTTTCCTGTGTGGTTCAGAACTGAATTTGAATGAAAATAGGACTTGATCTATGTAAAATCATTTGTTTGTGGGTGTACAGGTTCTATTCTAGGTTGTTTGCAAAGATATATTGTCCAGCAGCAATGATTCACCTGGAGACAGAATACTTGGCATATACTTGATAGATTCTGACCACTGGGTTTATCATTACTACATAGATCTTTGAAAGGACAGGCTGCATATCTCATGTCTAAGCCATGACTAGTCCTTATGTCAACTTGAAGGACAGAAATAAAATCAATAACGAGTTTTTTTAAAGGACACTTTACAGTCATTCACATACTGTGGGCAGTTCTCAAATTTGAATATTCTATCTAGTTAAGTCTCCCTGATTATTAAGACTTTTCAATCCTGGGTTAATGTTTAAAATTTGTTCTCTAATCTACTCACCGCATGTTTACGTACACTGTTGGAAGTAGCTCTATCATTTTGAAGGAACCTGGAAGAAAAATCAAGACTTAGTTGTGGTTCTACTCTTACTTTGTTTTGTTTTATTTTATTTTTTATTTGTTACTTGGAACTGAAACCAGGACATTCTACCTCTGAGCTATACCCCCAGTTCTGATTTATTCTTTATTTTGAAACAGGGTCTTATTAAGTAGTGGAGGCTCCCTGCGAACCTACCATTGTCCTATCTCAGCCTCCCAATACTGGGATTACAAGCATGCACCACCTTGCCTGGCTGTACTCATGTTTTTTCCAGTTTAACAATGGTAGAGGCAAATCACTGAGATAGTCACATTCTCAAAGCTTTATAAAAATGTTAGGGGTCAAAACCTGGTGTTAAAATAGTGCTACTTTGTAGTGCTGCCAACTTTGGCCAAATATTTGTTTATATTTTTTGCATTTTAAAGGCTTAATCATGTAATGTTCAAGAGTTTTGATTTGTATTTAGAGATGATTTTTTTTCTTTTGCTCATTCAGTTTTAAATTCAAGTGATTCACGAAGGACTGACAAGCAGAAGCCAAAGCTTTAACAGTGATGTTATGGATGTATTTGTCTTACAAATTAGGAAACCTAAGTGTACTGAGAGTAGGGCAGAATTATATTCATAAAGATCTCATGGTCACTAGGGCCTGTTTGATATGACTAGTTGACAGGCTGACGAAAAAAAAATAGAATTTGCTGAAGTACTGGAATATTTTTATTTCATGAAACCAGCATCGTCGAGACCCCTGACATATTAAAACTGCCTTAAAGGTGGAGTCCAAGTGAAAAATTTTCCTGACTCTTTGGATGCCTTGGTTACTGGTGGCATTAAATATTTATACTGTGTTTTGCTACTTAACAACAGCTTTCAAGAAAATAAAAAGGTATGCATGTCTATAAATCACAAGTTAATTATAAAATTTCCTAATGTACTTGTGGGACACAATTTAAAATTATAATAATATACAATATTGCAATTACATATATTACTATAGGAAACATTTTAAAATCTATATGGCCATTTGAGTCTTACAGAATGCCCTTTTGATTTTTGCCACTTTCGTGCCATAGCCAGCCTGTGGCTGCAGTTGACAGAAGAGCTTAGTCATTTCTCAGAAGACTCCCTTTTTTGGCAATGATTATCAACTAAGTCATTCTTCATGAAATGGATAGGTATTTTTTCTTTCACATTTCTTTACCTTTTGTGTTTCACAGAATAAGTCATATCATGCTGGATTATACAGCCAATTTGTATATTTTCCCCTCCAGTTCTTAAGCTCCTTAAGAATAGGAAGCTTACATTAATCATCTCTGTGCGGTCCAAATATCCTTGGCATTCATTAAGTGTTTAGTGAATTGAAAACAATGTTTCTTCCTGACCATGACCAATAATTATGAGCGGATTTTATGTGCTTCTGAATTCAACTTTAGAGGATTTCTTTTCATGTAATGAGACATTTGTTGGACAGCAACATATAGCTACTCATAAAATTTTTCTCCGAGGAGCCCAGCACCCTTTATTTATGATGAGACTCACCCAGTTAAATTGCTCTGGCACAGTGATGGGTCACCTACATCTGTTGATGGAAACTTCTGGATCTGGCCTTTCTTTGGACTTCTGCCACGTTTTGCATGATATCTTTTGTGGGCAGCACACGAGGACCTGCTCAGGCTTCCTGGTGCAGTGTTTGTCTCTACAGCCCTTTTCTCAGAGAGGAATGTCACAGCAGATGTAGTCACTGTGGTAATATTATCAATACCCTGTTTGTAAGAGTTCTGTTTTGGTGTGTAATTTTTTTTTGTCCTGTTTAAAAAAAATAGGGCTGGGGCTGTAGGTCAGAGGTAGAATGTCTCTGGATTCAGTCCCTAGTAAAACACACACAAACACACACACACAAACACCACCACCATCATCATCATGGCTTGCACGCATGCACGTACACACACACACACACACACACACACACACACACACACACACACACACACCGTAATCACTTTGTTTGAAAAATATTCAGCTTCTACACAGATTAATGTTGGCCCTTCAAAGGTAGCATAGTGAGTAATGATACTACCAAGATCACAGCATCATCAGAGTTTCATTTTTTCATTTTTTTACTGTATTGGGAATGTGGAGAAAAGCTTTGATTAGTCTTAGTGTTTGTTAGGGGGGGCACATTCTGAAAACAAGGCTACTAGACTAATGGTTTTTTACTTTTGGTATGGTATAAGAACAGAAACAGAGATATGTGGGATTTGTAAGGAGATTCATGTAGCTCTGTGACACTTAAAATTTCTCCCTCCTCTAATTTTAGAAAAATAAAAAAGATTTGTTTAATCTTCCAAGTGTGAGTACTTGATAGTGTTGCAAATCTTCAGGCCAAAGTAGAAAAGTGAATCCAAAATTCCAAAAAGTATAAATGCATGGGCTCTGCCAATTGTTAACTTGCTCATTATGTTTGTTTCAGTCCAAAACAATTTGGGGAGCGATGTGGTATAAGCTATATTTAAAAGAACTGAAGAGTTCTAGAGAGTCATAAAAAAAAAAGTTCCAGATAATGCCCCGATGCCAGTAGTACCGGCAATTAAGGATTCGATTGAGAAGAAGCCTGCATTTATTCACTTTGAAGAAGGATCATCAAGAGGGATTAAAAATTTAGTACTTCAGGCTCATTAAGGGTTAGAGTGGAGTAATTACGTATGTAGCTGGTAACAAATGCTGAGATCACCACTTGAACGTTCAGCTGTGTTACTCACAGAGACATGGTGGCTCTGTTCAAGGAGCTTCACAGTTTGTAAAAGTTATCCACTTGCAGAAAAGTTCTGCTCTCCCATTATTTCAGATTTGTCCTGCTTGTCTGCAGACCTTGTCTGTTTTCAGAGTAGAGAAGCAGTACAATCATCTTTTAAAGATACGGGCTTTATAGAAGATCTTCCCTTTGCCTGAAGCAACATTTCATGTCTCAAACAGTGATTCTTTTGTTCATAGAGCTCTCAAAAGAGCTGAGGGCAGAGAAAACCTTTCTACAAGTTTCATTTTGTTTGTTGGTAATTAGTGGCTAGTCTAATTTTCTAATCTTGCAAGTTGGGAAATAATTAGAATGCTCAAGAGACAGGAGATTAAGCTTGGCCTGTCATTCTTCTTCATCGAAGTTTTAAGGGTTTCTTTTGGTATCAGTAACTCTAATTTTATAAATCTTGTTTCAAATTTCGGTTGTATACGGTGGCATATTAATTTCCAAAGAAAGTATGTCGACCTATTTTCAAATTCACTGGAAGAGAGAGAGGTATTTGTTTTATCCTGAATATTTTTGTTATTTTATTCTTTCTTTAATTTTTAATTTTTTAAAATAGTTTTTGCTTTTATTGCTGCATTATAGGCTCACATCAGAATGTAAATCATGTTGACAATGACACCCATGCACAGTACTTGGGGCCCCCCTCCCCATTTCCTTCCCTCCCAAGTACACAGATTGACAATGGTATATTCACATGTATAAACACAGTCGATGGTAATATCTCCATTAATGAAGCTCAGTCTTCTCCTAACAGGATCTCATGATCCCTACCTAGCCCAGAATCTGTTCGTTCTTAATATAGGAAAGCCAGGTAATGTTACTCTAGTATAGACATTTAAAAAAATGGATATACGCTCTTACCATACTATTTTACTTTATAAATGCAGGCACACTTTTATTGCATAAGAAGGAGAGACAATTTAGAACGTTGCTGTACTCCTATCATAGACCATTGTCATTAGATTTTTAACTCCAGGTCCTCTTTCTGGAAGCTATTTGAAGCAAAGGCTGTGTCTTAGTTGTCTATGAATATTGCTTACCCATAAGGCTGCCAGATGGTAGGCTTCCAAATTTCACTCGACTTATATTGACTCTAAAATGGGATGGAATACAGAATATCACCAGAAATAGCAGCTCCTGACCTTGCCAAAAACTCCTTTAACTTCATCCCCCAAATTTAAAAATTGTAACTAATTATAGTCATTAGGTCATACATTTCATTAAAAATGGATGCAGCCATCTCTTTGAAAAGCTGCGTCATCAGCTTTTTACCTGCAAAGTAACACTGTACGTGAAATTATTTGGCTTGATTTCGTTTTCTTTTTTCCCAAACATTTACCATTTTTTTGAAAATACAAAATCCTCTCTTTTAGCAAGTTAAAATATACAATTAATTACTGTCAACAATTACTGTTTTTTTTTTTTTCTTCTTCTTTTTTAACCTGGGTATTCTGTATTGGGAGGGAGGGGAATGGGGAGGGGGCACCAGGAGTATGTGCATGTATGTCGTTGTCAACGTGATTTGTATTATGATGTGAGACTAGGATGCACCAAGAAAGCAAAAAAAAAAAAAAAAAAAAGACTGTTCTTACTTGTAACTAATTGTGGTGTCACAAGGATTAAAAAATACGTCTATATTCTCTTCTCAGTCTGGTAACTGTTTGGCTGGAAAACTGTCAGCTTAGTTAAATAGCAAAACTGGTTATTTTCTGTACTAGGCAGCAGTATTGTTGATTGATTTTTTTTCATTTTTAATCACTAATTCTGTGAATTTTTCTCCCATAGGGCAATTGGCTGTAAAAGTGACATTTTTCTGCCATTTATAATCAGTAAGAGTAGAAATCAATAGTTAAATTGACCCAATACAAGATTTCTATGCCCTACTGTTTAGACAAGGAGAACACCAGAAAGCAACATGTATAGACTCTAACAAGGTCCAAAGCACCTTTCACATACAGATATAATGAACATAAGACATTGCTAATGAATTGCATTTGTTTTATGAAGTCTGATTAAGCCAAGCTTCTGTTAAGTAATAGGCTGCTGGTTCTTTAGGCCAGACTCCCTAACAGTCAGCAAGGGACTTCCCACATGCCAGAAATAGGGCCGTACTGGTTTCACTTTATAGCTACGCAAATTTGTGTGGACTTTGTCTTCTTCACACTGCTCATCACTGGTTACTTCTCTTTTAACATCATGTTTGCATACCATGTGAAAGATAGATGTTATGGTTAGTTTTAAATTTCTCTATACTTATTCATTAATGCTTATTCAGTGAAAAAGAAACTCTAAAAAGTGGTAGGACTTATTTTTAATTCATATATATATATACACAAAAAATTTTGTTTATATTTATTCAGTAGTATTGCATGAATAACCTGAATAGTACTTTTAAGGCTATTGTGAAAATATACTAATGTTAATAACTTGAACTTCTATTTATGTACACATATCTGTATGCATATTCATTAAATATAAATAGAGTATATAGAATATGAAGGAATCTAGATCTCTCATTGGCTGTATCCTATCCTCCCTTTTCATAAATATTCATTTGGCACTTTTCTTTAATATGTGGTTTGAAAGCACAGAACATGCAGAAATGATCTCCCTGTTTGTTTGCACTATCTGTTGTTGACCCAAATCGAGTATTTTCTTACAGCTATGCTTTCATTTTTAACTCCTCTATTTAGACATAAACCCTCTTGTGAGTTTCCCGAGGGAAGAAGAGTTTTAGCAGGAAATCACTTACTAATTATAGTTCACTAATCACATATAAAGAATACTTTTTAAATGCCAATTGTCACTCACAGAAAAATGTATATTTCCTTGAATAAGCCCGTTGAATGACTTGTTCATCCTCATTTGCACATTACATTATTCTCCTTAGGAGCTAATTCATTTCAGATATGTTAACCCTTACTTGTATACAGAGCCCCATATATAACAGATGGAGTAATCTCACATTTTCTTTGATTTACTTGTTATCCTTCTGGTCTGTTAATTTCACTCTTTGCCTCTATCACTGACTGAAGGGTATAGGCAGAGGTGTGCAGGAGCTGGCTCACATGATTCAGTGATGTCTTGCTGGCTGCCTCAGATTGGTTATGGGAGTAGCATTTACACCATGAGAATTAGCAGATGCTACAATTTAGGAGCAGAGAGCCACTTGGTAAACACTTAGCCCTCACTCCTTTGCAGTGTCCTCTCTCATTTGTAAAAGCTACTTCTATGTGGAAGAGCCATGTAGAATGCTATTTTTAGCTGTTTTCTTTTCATACTCCAGAACACCATTCATTTGACCACTTGCCAACCAAGGGACTGGGCAAGTTACCTAGCCCTTCAGTGCTGCAGCGTCCTTATCTATAAGATGGGGATCATACAGCTCACCTTGGTTGATGCGAAATTAAGAAATGTACTTATCTCTGCACATGAGCATAGATGCCTGGTGCACGCACAACAGACACCCAACTAATGCTACTGCTTGTCTCTCTGTATTTTAATTAAAATAGTTATCCCTTTATGTCCATGGGGGTATTGTCTCCAGAACTCTCATTTCACCTGCTGTGAATATGGCAAGCTGTAGATGCTCAAGACCTTTAATTAAATCCTGTAGTATTTGAATATAACCTGTGTACATCCTCCCATGTACATTAACCATCTCTAGATTACTTGTGGGACTTAAGCCAATGTAGATACTATGTACATAGTTACTTTATCATATTATTCAGCGAAACTGACAAGAAAAGTCTGTGCATGTCCAGTGAAGACACATTGAGTATTTTCCATCTGTAAATGGCTGAATTTATGCCCCATGCCTGTGGAGCCTGTGGATAGAGAGGCATAACTACATAAGCCTAGTAATCCTATACTAGGTACCACGCATTTTGCGGAGTGCATTAGCTCATCTATGGCGAATCAGTGTCTCTCATTAAATACTCCCAGACACATTGACGTGTGGAAAATGACTTATTTATTTATTGTGGTACTGGGGATGGAACTCAGGGCCACTCTACCTCCAAGTAACACCTCCAGCCCTATTTTTCATCCTTTATTTTGAAGCAGGGTCTCACTGAGTTGCAGAGGGGCTCACTAAGTAGCTCAGGCTGGCCACAAACCCAGTTCCTCCCGTCTCTGCCTCCTGAATGCTGGAATTACAAGCATGCGCCGCCATCATGCCCTGCTAGGAAAATGACTTCTTTTGTGATTCTCCCTAATGCCCTTTCTGTCTTTCTGCCTAGGATGTTTCTGCCCTCCATGCGAACTTTGTAAGCCTTTGCCATATTGGGACTTTATGTAGATATTACCTCCTTTAGGAAGTCTCCCCCCTTCCCAGCCCTGGTTGCTTCCTTGTTCTGCTTTGTGTCTGGAGTTTATGCAGTCAATAACCCTGTGACTATATTTAGAATGTAAATCATAGTATGCATCCTCATGTTGTATATGCATTTGGTTTTGCTTACATACATTTGATATTATATAGTATTGGGTCCCTGGGTACAGTAAGGGAATTTGGAATTTAGGTTGTTCTGCTGACCTAAAGAAAAGTTAAGGCTCTGTAGGTAACAATAAAAATTTTTAGTTAAATTATTTTGAGGAAGTAAGGATTAGAAGGGAGAATAATGGGCATCCCTCTATGACTAAAAGTAAATTATAAGGAGCTGTTCTATTTTAAAATAAACATTTGAATATTTGGCTTATCTCTTTAGGAAGTGAGAGTGAAACTTTAGGATGCCCTTATTTTCTATAATGTGTGTTTTGTCAAGATCTTTAAAGGTGTGTCTGGATTTTAGAGAAAGTACAATGTCTAAGGATTTAGAAAATATACAGTTTCAAAAGGCATGGGAACATCTTTTTGTAAAGATAGCCAGTGTATAAGGACTAGCAAGAATCCTTTTCTTCCTGAGACTATGAGATAATGAATATGGTATACCAAAAGATATATACTGTGTAACTGGAGTTACGATTTATATTGTTGTTTTGTTAGGCATGTGGTTCTATGTTGTGAAATTCAGAATAAGTTATATAAATACACATTGTAGCCAGGCATGGTGATACACGCCTGTAATCCCAGTACTTGGGAGGCTGAAGAAGGAGCATCACAGGTTCAAGGACAGCCTCAGCAAGTATCGAGACACTCAGCAACCTAGCATGATCCTGTTTCAAAAACAACAACAAAAATAAATAAAGAGGGCTGAACATGTCACTCAGAGGTAGAACCCCTGGTTAATGCTCACCCCTTCCCCAAAATAAATAATCATTGTAATTCTCAAAGTCTTCTAGATGTTCTAGAAAATCAAACCTCAGCTCTTACTCATGGCCAGATACTATAACATAGCTGTTACAATTGTTTGAGAATAGTGTAGAAGGCAAATTCTTGGCCTAAAAGTAAAATATACTCTACAATTGGAAATTAGAAAGTCTGGAAAGGTGTACATTCTGCTCATAAAATTACATTAACAGGTTTTATAATGTTATAAAGAAGCCGCTGGGAGAAGAGAGACCTTTAAAAGGAGTGGTATTCTGTTTGATTTGCTAGAGTGCCTTATTAGGGAATTTTAAAGGAGAAAAAAAAAAGAATAATTTGCAAAAAAAAAAAAAATAAAAGTATTAAGCTCTTTAATTGTGGTCTCTGGTAACTACTCTGAACATTAGACTGAATTCAACTTTGAAGATCAACACATGGGTATTTACTTATATCCATTGAAAGAGTAGTTCCATTTTTGACTCGAGGAAATGGCTTTATCAGAATAGCGCAAAAGTTGTCAAAAAAAAAAAAAAGCAAATACATAAATACTGTTTTAATCTGTTGAAAAGGGAAGGCTCAGGCAAGGAGACAGTAGTAAAAGCCTAAAAAAGAGCTGGTGAAAAGTAAACGTTACGCAACATGAAAAGAATATTGGGGGAAAAACTGACAGAGAAGAATAACAGGAAGATTAGTCACTTCTGAAAGGGGGGGAATTAGAGGGGAGGTGAGAGAAGAAACACTTTAAACAAGAATGCGGACTGGAAGTGCCTTCCCTGAAAGGCAGATGTGAGCTCATTTCGGAGCTAAACCGGCTTTAAAAAGGAGTGCTTGGCAGCACTGAGTACCAGAATATAAAGTTTGTGTGAACAACGACAGAAATGGAGACGTTGGTTGGTCAAGGATTAAGAAAGCCTGTGATAATAAAAGAATTATGTTTACTTCTTATTGGAGCTGATTAGGCTCAGCTCAAGCAAACAATATCAAATGTGAGTAAAGGAAAGATATTTCTTTCAAAACAAGCCAAAGTTCTATTAGTTTCAAGTGTCAGGTAAAATAAATAAATAAATAAAAGCATTCTGGAAGTCTTGGTTATGCCTGCTATTCTGTTTGAAACAATTTTTACTTCTAGGGTACATTTATTTATCTGACAGCGGAAGGAGTAGCAGTTGCCAAATGTTTTAAGAATTGTTTCTGTGAGTTCTTATGAATTTTAAATCTCTTAAGTATTGTACAAAACTTAGATCAATTTGTATAACTGAAAACCAGGATGTAAACATGATTTGTGATGTGAGTGTACATATGTGTGTGCATGCATGTACACATGTTGGTGGAGCACCATTAATATCTGGTTCCCACTAAGGTTATTAGAGACATTTATGAAACTTTTTGCTGGACACGTTTTCAGCCTCTCAGAATTCTCATCTGTCAAATGGCAATAATGACATTATTTCTGCCTTCGAACTTGTGTAATGATGAGAAACTGGACTCTTAGGCTGTTGTATGTACTTGATGTGCAGTTGGTACTTTGTCCCTTTAATTTCCAGTCTTGTAGTCCAGTGTGGAACCCAGGCATAAATGATGTGCGTGAGAAGATAGATGTGTGTACAGTGGAAGCTCTGTACCTGGACTGCTCATGATGTCATTAGTGGATTACATATGATATGTATCCAGACGTGGCAGTGTAAAACTTGTACTTCTCTTAGCCATCCATTAGTGACCCTGGACATAACAAATGTAACATGCATTTTTAATAAAGCGGATAACTCTAGGGTTATATAAGCATGACACCAGGACCCAATCTGCTCATTTCTCTATCAGAAAAGAAACATAGTATTTTAACTTAGAAGCAGAAAAGGACTAATACATGTTGAAATCAAGTTATCAAATTAATTTAGAGTCTCAAGATTTATTTTATGTAACACTCTGAAATTTCTCTTTCTGTGTGGCTGAGTTCATGGTAATGAAGTATACCGTCAGCTTTTCCTGTTGATTTGTTATAAATTGCAATATTTTCATGGCTCATGTGCACGAAATTGGCCGAGGTAAATTCTATCTCTTGCATAAAATAACCAGGGTAGGACAAAGACCAAAAACTACTTTGAAAAAAAAAAACCACACACACACACATTTCTCCCTTCCTTTTTCTCTCCCTCCCCCTTCCCCACTCCAGGCAGAACTGAATAGGAAATGTTTATTTTCCAAACTGCAGAATAATGTTATCTCCAACACTGAAAGTCTTTCCTTTTCCTGGTTTGGAAACACTAAGTCACACTGAATCATTTGTGGATTTTTCTCCAGTCTTTTATTTAAAGCATAGCATTGTGAGAACAAAATCACTCAGGAGTGTTGAGCACACAATTAGAACTTTTTTTTTTTTTTTTTTTTACTTTTAGTTCAATTCTTGACATACAGATGCTTTGGTCTTAAAGATTAGTGGCTTGTGTAGGTATCAGGAGGAGCTAGGGAGCTCATTATAAACTCACTTGTTCTGACCCAACTGTGCCCAAGACAGTGTTTATTCATCTGTCTATTTGTAGATAAAGTTATGTTTAAAGAATTAAATAAGAAGCAGTAGACCCAACAGGACCTGATGGAAAAAAGTCCGTTATTTTACTTATCTATAAATACTACTTCTACTGATGTCATTTTAAAAGCAAAGCATTAAAATGGTCAGACATTCATACTTGATCATTGGCAGTTGTATTATCCTTCATATTAACTATAATAGAAATAACTATAAATGCATTGGGTAAGCCAGAGTCTCTATCCATGTATATCTGTGTATATCACTCAATCTGTAGTTATCTTTATCTCCGTGTATTTGGATGACTGCATTAGTGAGTCATGATTCTTCCTAGTGTATCACTTAGCAATGCCAAGGTCATAAACATCGCTTGTCATGATCCATCTTATGTAAAAGCTTGTAGGGTTACTTTGTTTTTCTCACCCAAAGATGTCAAGATGTGCTTTTTAGAATTTCTAAGTAATTTTTGTGTAAATTCAGTGTGGAGAGTAGAGACTGGGACAGATGTAAATCTGCTGTCAGCCAAAGAGTAAACCGAGATTATGTGGTACAATATGTGACACTGCTCCACAGGGAATTCTACAGAAAAGATAGTCGTTTAGAGATTGAGTACAGAATTGCCATCTTCCTTATATGGAAACTTCTGCTTTTAAAAATAAGCGAGAGTAAATAGTCTCTTCAGTGACATGTTACCTCAACTTCTGCCATTTAGCAAGTTAAACAGAGTGCCTTCTCTGTAACAGAAAAAGTACCTTCCTAAGTTTATATTCTCTGAAATTTTCGTGGATTTTTTTGTGTGCTGATTTATGTGAGGTTAGATCTAAAACATGCTAAATCCAGTACAGATCAGTCCAAAGTTAGGTTTGCTGCCAAAATTCTTCATTGGCTTCTCAGCCTTACATTTAGGGACCTTGCTGCTTGATTGGAACCATGTGATGACTTTGTATCCTCAAGAAGCAATTCAGGAAAATCCATTCCAAGCTGCCGAATATTCAAGGAAGTGGTTTTGGTCCAAGGTTGGTTTCAGGTCATACATATCTCATGGGATGACCCTTAGATTTATGAAGCACTCTCTGAATTCAGAATTATTATCTAAGCCCTACACATAATTAAATTTATTTGTCAAGATAAGAATGAAGTGAAAAGATTTCTAACAGCAATGGTAATACCCCCCAAAAGAGTGACAGGTACTGTCATGATAATAATGTCATGATAATAATGTCACCTCTGAAGCTGTGGCACCCTTGAAAAACAATTTGGATGCTGGATTTATCCTTGACATTCTAAATTGTGAGAACCACACAAAACGTTTGTTAGTTCCTTTAGCCAGGAAACATTATTGAGAAATGTATATGATATAAGCATGTTTACATATTTATATATGTAACTTTTTTTGAAAAGGAGAGGGTGATATCAGATCTCCCCCTCTCCGGGGTTCTGGTAGACATAGCACTCCGTACTCTCCTTTTTATGAAGAGCTCTAACACGTCTTCAGCTTTTGAGAGTCACCAGAGAGCAAGCATAAAGTCACAACAGCAAGAGCTACATTTCTGTCTCCAAATTCCACCTTTGCCCTTTGTTACTCGGATGACCTTTGGCAAACTGCTTAACACACTGTGCTGGGATTTTTCCTCAGCTATACCCTAGCAAATGGGAACTACCCTGGTCTTGCAGGGTAGTTGTGACTCTAAAGAGGAGACTACATGTGGATTTCAGGACACGCAATAGGTAACATGGATTTACCAGCTAATCTGAACTGTATGTAAACATTTTGTACTGCCTTTCTTGTCAAAGATACACTTGCAGTGAACAGACTGGTAGAAGCCCAAGTGAATGTTGCAGTTTTAATGAGATGAGTGAGGTTCCAGCTCTGGAACTATCCCACTCAGGCTCCTATCACTGTGACCTTAAAGAACGTACAGAACCCAGTGGGGCCTCAGTTCTCTCAGTTCCGTAATGGGATGGTAGATGGTAGTGATGTCTGAGGAATGTTTTTAGCGGTGTTGTGAAGGTTTAACGTAAAGCAAGGGGAGTGGTGCCTGGAACTTGATGAGTGATCCAGAAGAGTTAGCTTTTGTTCTTATTAACGCTGCTATAGAGAAGAGAGCACCATGAAGGGCTTACAAAGAAGCATCACAGGTGGAATCTGTGTATCTAGGGGTTTCAGTTTTGCTTATAAGAATTGTTATTGCCTACTATGCAGAGAACACGTACCATGATGTTGTACTTTTCAAATAAATGATTAGGAAAATAGTAATCATTTTTCACTCTTTTCTTGAGTTACTTAAATGATACAAAAAGAAAGAAAGATTTACCAAAAACAAAAAATACAAACAGCCTACAGGTGTGTTTTATATCTGTAGGATTTGAGCTCTGGGTAAATCAGTTTAACTAATAACGCATTAGTTATTAGTGTGGATACATGATTAGCTCTGTTGCCCAGCCGTATTGCAGCCACTTGTGAAGTTGAATACCACTGACAAGAAAAACAACTGATCAATACCATTGAAACGGAAATGAAATGTGGAAGCAAAGAATTCATTGCTTGTTCTGTAAAATAAAGATTATGAGACTGATATTTCCCCATCTGTTCCGAGTGTTGTAAAGATTATGAAAACATTAGCATTTGCAAGGAAAGGGATTCTGGGCCAAGAAGGCAGATAGAATATTATAAAAGAAATGACCAAACTGGCACGGTAGCGATCCTTTTACATGGATCCTTTATTTCATTCACAGAAAATTTTAGGGCAATTCACTTGCTTATTGTGAGTGGGGAGGGTAACGGGATCTTTTAAAAGGATTCATTAAGGATTCCTTACAGTGAAGTCAAGTTTTAAGAACCTGTTTTTCCATAGAATTAGAAACGTTGAGTTCCGTAGTAACAGTATACACATCACCTTGCTTGGGGAGCAGATTCTAAGTATGATCACAGGAAAAACAACTGTGTTTGACACCGTGGGAAAGGTGCAAACATACGGGAAACTCTGCATAGGTGTGGAGTAAACAAGAATGCTTTGGCTAGCATCCCGCAAGAGGTGGGTTCAAATGGTCCGCTCCAGCTTCTGCCGCCGCCGCCGCTGCCGCTGCTGCTAATATTGCTGGATGGAAAAGCGGCTGACCTACCTGGCATCTCCTTCACTCTTGGGATTGCAGCAGGCGCTCGGGAAGTGATGTTTAAGGGGGACCTCCGGGATCCTTTTCATGGCGCTATGGCAAGAAGAAGCCGTGTGTTATCTATGGAAGACAGAGCATGGAGTTGGCTAATGGATGCTGGTGAGTGAATAAGGCAAATGGGAGCCAGTTTGCTAAGGTGTCTACTGGGTAGGTGTCCCCTCCTCAGGACCACTTGGCATCCATGGAAATAGCCCCTCCTTCTCTGTACATACCAGGAGCTTAGTTTTTGAGGAATCACGTTTTTTTTTTTTCTTCTTGTTTTTGTTTTGCCTTAGTGACTAGATCTGTAGTTCTGTACGTGTTTCATAAATAAAGTTCACATTCAGTCCCAGCTTCACTATTTGAAGATACTAATCCTGACCTTTGATAGATACTTTAGTGGATGAAGTACAGTTTTCCATACAATATATTGGTCAATATTTAATCTCCATGCTTGTTTTTTATTTGACACACAGTGAAAAAAAATGACTTTGGAGTATATGAGAGATAATTTCTTCTTGGTTTCTAAGTGAGCGCCTTCTTTTTCACATTAGTAGATTATAAAATTTTGAATTAAATTTTTTGGTCTTGCAAAAAATATTGTTTTCAATTCAAGATAAGTATGTATGCAAATTAATGTGGCATATACTTATCAGATAGTTGCACAGACTGTATCTTTGAGCTTAATAATAAAGACCTTTAGTCACTAAGCTATTTATAGACCAATAGGAGGCAGTTTTCTTAATCAGGTTTTTTTTAATTAGTAAAACTTGTGCTTTGAATAAGCTACCCAAAAGGTCTTACTCTAAAATTTTATATCTTCAGAGTAGAGCTAACTTTTGACATAAACTTAACATGTGAGTATTACATGTAAGCACACACTATATATGTATAAAATTTTACTCTTGATATATTTGTATATTTACATATATAATCCTGTATGTATGTATATATATATAATTTTATTCATGACATATCAGATGCAAAGATGGACCAATTATTCACTTACTTGTATCTTTCATTAAAAGATTGGGAGAAATAGAGATTTTAAATTTTTTTGCATGAAAGTGTAGGCAGGATTTTCCTAGAGTAATTATTCTGTGGTTAATAGGTCTGCTATAAATTTTGTCAACAAGTAAGTGGGGGAACATACAGTGAATAATGAAGGCTAAACATGTCCTGCCAGATGAGACTGGGTTTCAATTTAACTTCTACCAAATTTGTGTGACCACGGGCTCCTACTCACACACAGCTTTCAATGGTACCTTCACGTGAGGCATCATCCACCAGCAAGTCTTTATTGACAATCTATGTTGTTAGGGAAACCAGAAGCTGAGGATACAGTTGTGAGCACGTTTTTCTAAAAAAAAAAAAAAAAAAAAAAAGTCTCCCCCTTTAAAGCTTAATAATGATTTAAAAAAGCTTGGCTTAGAGAATTTGATCTTATGTAAGATAATAGCAGTATATTTTTTTATTTTAAGAAAGTACTGATTTGTTTGCATTTAATGCCATGCTCTAAGTCCTAATGAGTTTTATAGATTAATGAATAAACTCTCCACTATTTCCGATCACCAAGATATTTTTTTTACACATCTTGAGGGTTTATTTTAATTTTGCTGCTCAGATTGCTAAAAATTGTTTTTCATAAATGATATTGAAAACATAGGCACAGAAACACAAAGTATACAGGATTTTTCTAGTTTAAAGTCAAATTATTACATTGAAAAAAGATTGTCTTCCATTTTTTATTTTACCCCTTCTCTTTCTATCCAAACCCATTGATATGAGGTTTTAAAAATGTGAAGTATTAGCTCAAAACAACATTGAAACCTATTGGAGCAGTATTTAGGAAAAACCAATTTCCTCATGTTCCCCTTTTATAAAAAAAATCCATTTTCTTCAAATTTAAAATGCTAAGTGGGTGGGTAGTACTTACTATATGTAATATTGAGTTATTTTATAACACTGTCTGAGGTTAGTGACTTATCAGACATAAATGAACTTTGCCCAAAAAAGAGTCATTTTACTTCATAGTTCATTAAATATGTATTTGGGAAGTTGTGGAAGGATATCAACTTTTTCTCAAAACAAGGATAATTTTACATAATCGCAAAATTATTTACTTGTGCTATTTAACACCAAGTAAAATAGGTTACAATGACTATTTTCGTTACCTTGGATTTGGAGAAAATACAAGTCAATACCTGAGGTCAGGAATTACTCATACATAATTACTCTGAGGCAACAGAGCTTCTCACCTATTTCTAAAACAAGTATAAAATTCTGTGCAGGGTGGATTTTATTCTCATCCTGAAAAAGTAAGAGCTCTTACATGGTCTTTTTCACCTGACACAGATTAGAGATTATTAAAGTCCCACCAGAGTTTATATTTAGTTTCTGACTTGATTTCTTCTACCTCATCAGAGAAAACCGTCTCAGGATCTGTCTTCGTACTTGTCTACTACTTGTTATTTGGTGGGTCAGATGAACTTGTGAGCCGCTGATACCAGTGAGTGGCAGCTGACAGCCCTCAGCATGCCCATGGACAGCCCAGCATTAGGCAGCACAGAGACTCTTCAGGAGGAGTTCATCTGACAGTGCATCAGAACTGCATGACCCTCAGCTGGGTGTGTTGGTGCATGCCTGCAGTCCCAGTACTTGGAGGGTAAAACAGGAGGACTTTAGGTTTGAGACCAGCCTCAGCAACTTAGTGAGATTCTCAGCAACTTAGCAAGAGCTTGTCTCAAAACAAAACAAAAAAATTTAAAAAGGGGTAGGGGTGTGGTTCAGAGGTAGAATGCCTCTGGGTTCAATCCCTAGTACCACAAGAAAAACAAACAAACAAACAAACAAACAAACAAACAAACAAACAGAACAACTAAAATAAAAAATGACATGACCTGCATTTCCCTGTCTTCTTTTCACCTCTCCTCCTTCCATCCTTTGTTCATCTCTGCATACTTCTGGTCTACCTGCCTCTTTTTCTTCATATTCTCCTCTTATAAAATGTCTTCTGTCATCCTCACCTGCACATAGCAGGAATTGATTTACTGGGAACAGTATATATATTGCACTTTTAAAAACAATTATCTTTCAATTTAAAAACCAGCCGAGGCAGGTGCAGTGGTACACAACTGTAATCCTAGTGCTTGTGAGCCTGAGAAAGGAAGATAGAAAGTTTGAGGCCAGCCTCAGCAACTTAGCGAGACACATAAAAATGGAAATAATTTGGTTGGAGGTAGATTGCTCCTGGGTTTAACTCCAAACACTCAAAAAAAAAAAAAAAAACCCACTAAAAATAAAAATAAAAATTGAGTTTAGCCTTCTATCTCTCCATTTTCTTTATTTTCCACACAACTTTGCCTTTTAATATTGTTTGCCTTGTGGATCAGCACCCTGAGAATTTTTTTTTACCCTGGGATTTGTAAATTTCCTAGACATGAGGGTCATAAAGACAGGATTTTGTGACCTCAGGTACAGATAGATTTTTAACCTCAGTACAGCAGGTGTGCTATAATATGTGTTCCTTACTTTTCTTTCTAGAGCTAGCTTTCCACACCCCCCCCCGCCCCCCACATCGTTGTTTTTGGCTCTCAAGGGATGCGCGAATGGCCTCTCCACGTTATTTTGTTGCGTTTCTCCGTTGCTTGTGTTATGGCCGGTGAACTTTGGTGATTCTTTTCAAACGCTGCCCGAGCTCTGCTAGGCTTTTCCCTTCTCCAGGGTCCTGTGCTGTGCGGTCCTGTCTCCACTTCCTCAGCCCTGTCCCTGGGCAGGTCCTTGGTTGGGGATGGCTACCTCTGAACCCTTGTGAAAGTGGAAAAGTTCCCGCCTTTGCAGCAGCACAGTTGAGCCCCTGCTGGTACCATGTCCTCCTCCACACTTGCTTTCGGTTGTTCAGGCTTCCCAAGCTTTGGCTGTGGCTCCGTGGTCCTGCTGTCAGTACCCTGGAACTTTCCTAGCCTCCGTCCTCAGTGTAGCTGCAGGCCTTGGGATTGATTTCTCCAAACCTAAGAGCCGGGGAGGAAGAGAATGGCTGTTGACATAGACCTCAGGAGCTGGCAAAGTATCAAGAAACCTCTCCAGGAGATAAGTAAAGGTAAGATTCTGATTTCTCTAGGAAGCTCTTCTCCAAGCTAAAGCCTTCTGGCCATTAATTTAGTGCAAATGGATTTTAGTAGTTAAAAGAATATCCTTGCCGGAACTCGTGTGTTTGATCCCAGAACCAAAATATGAGTCCTAGATTGGGAAGCTACTTATGAAAAGCACTTCTTTCAGGAATTTTCTCTAATCTTTGCATTTGTATTCTATTTTATTTATGCTAAATGTAGCATTGAACAGATTTTTAGAAAATACTGTATTCCACTCTGAATTAAAATCCGTTGAAGCACTGTTTTTTCCTCTTTCACAATCTTCATTGTGTATCTAGAAGGAAAATTCTTGTTGCGATTTAAAAAATCAAGAATGAAGTAGAAATTATTTATTTTACAAAATGCCTATATTTCAGTGACCTCTCCTTCAATCTTTATAATACAAAATATAGATTGAATATATCCTTGGATGCTTTAAGTGAAAATTCCCAAACCCATAATTAATTCTAAAGGAATTAAAAGAGCAGCCTCGAGTATGTTATTGTTCATTGTGAAAACTATTGCCTAACATTCTGAATATAGTGATCTCTTTTCTTTTTAGGGTCTATTTTCAGTTTTATTATAAACTTTCATATGAAGGGACTCCATCAGGAAACTTGTGATTGTGGGGAGACCAGAACATCTTAGCAGGAAGAGCAGATACTGGCATTATAGCTTACTGCTGGCTCTTATTTATATCTTTTTATTCTTCATACTGCCGGTATTCATAGATATATTAATCTGTGAAATGATATTAAGATAATTTTTTGCTGGGCGTGGTGGCGCACGCTTGTAATCCCCGCGCTTGGGAGGTGGAGACAGGAGGATCGCGCAGGTTCAAAGCCAGCCGTGCTGGCTTAGGAGACCCTGTTTCCACATAAAAAAGTATAAAATAGGTCTGAAAGTGTAGCCCATGGGAGTGTAGCCTGGAGGCAGAAAGGCTTTCAGGAACCCCAGTACCACCAACAAAACAAAACAAAACAAAACAAACAAACAAAAAAGATAATTTTTCATTGTCGGCCCACTATTGTGATTATTGTTTTTACCTGTTTGTTTTCTTTTTAATAAGAACTTAATCTCTACATTGATTCCCTATAGCTGAAACCAGGGCTCTTAGCTTAATGCCACATTGAAACCCTTTAATTTTAATAACCCAAAGGCAACTTAACTGTTAAAAATGAAAAAGAAAAATGTTTACCAGAACCTTTATGAAATCATAAATAGCTATATTTGGTAGTATTTATTTGATGCTTTTTAATAGTAAACTATTTTCACTGATATTCCATTTAACATAATTTCAAAGTTAGGTCTCTTCTTTTAAGATGAGGAGAAGAGCAGATATCCTCATATCCTAAACCTACTAAGATATTTCATACTGTCCTTCTGAGGAGGGCACAAGGTTTCAGGGCCCCAGTGTTTTTGGCCAGTATTTTACCTAAAATTTACCTATATGTACATAAAGAAGAGAAGGCATCCATATGAAAGAATTGAATTGAATAATAAGCTCTTATGTTATTATACTTGGATATTTTTTGTGTTATAATTGTAATGACTGAGTTTTTCCCCTTCCAAGTTCAGCATTGTCTTTGTTTTGCAAGTAAAATGTTAGAATATATGAAAATGTTGTACTTACTTTTCTAATGTTTAAATAGTGAAGGTTTGCTAGGTGTGGTGGTACATACATGTAATCCAAGTACCTGGGAGGCTGAGACAGAAGGATCTTGAGGCCAACCTCAGCAACTTAGCAAGGCCCTCACTAATTTAGCGAGACCCTGTTTCAAACAACAACAACACAACCACCAAACCCCAAAAAACAGTAGGGATAGATGTAGCTCAGAGGTAGAATGCCCCTGAATTCAATCACCAGTAACACACACAGACACACACAGACACACACAAAACTTTAGAGATTTGTAATTCTTCATGCATTCAAGCAGAGACCTGGCTGCACTGAATGTATCTCATCAAACTATATAATTCCATGTTGAGTGGCCCTCAGCAAACTGGTACCTGCAGTTAACCCCAAAGCCATCAATTTTTCCGTAGACTCTTATTCCCATAATACCTTAATTTCTCAGCTACACCTGGCTAAGGTCCCAGATATAGCTGGGAAAACCAGAATGTCTCTTGGATCTTAGGGTAGCTGAGAAGCACCCAGATGCTAACACACAAAATAGTAGCCCAGATGCCAGGGAGCGGACTCTTTGCTTTTGTGTAGCCATTTATCCCAACAAAGCAACCAGTGCTGGGTGGTCACAGCCAAATAAACAGAAAGGCACTAGCGGCTATTCTATCCTCCTCCTGTCCAGGCAAGAGGCTGCATCAAGCCTATTTCCAAAATACTTCCCCCAAGGTTTGGGCTGATTAATGAGCACATGCAAACCATAAGATGCTTATTTTTAAAACTAAAAGATATTCCACAAAGTTCTTTATTTGCACTTGAAAATACCCAAGCTGTAGTCCCTCTAGACCTCAACCAATAACTAAAAGGAATGTTTTGAAGTCTTTTAGTGCATTACAATGGGTAATTGGTTTCATATGTAAAAACAGAAGAGTGAGATTTTAATGCTTTTGTTCTTAACATTTATAATGGGCTTACAATGTATAAAAATGTGGCTTTTTTGCATTTTTTTAATAACTGGCGGCAGGGTCTCAAGCTGGGAGTTTATGTTATCTTCCAGTTTGCCTCCAGTGCCTTTTATAAAATTTATTTTTTAATATTTTTACTAGTGCATTAGAGTCTCACATCACATTGTAGTTCACAGTGGTAGCGATGTACAATACCTTTCCCTTTTGGGTTGCTATAGAATTCCTCTAGTCCTCTGGGATGAGAACTCATACTCATATGAGAATATAAACTCCAAATTCTCTTTTTAAACAGTTCAATTTGCAAAGTAACTACAGTACTTTTGGGAAAGTAAACTTATAATACTTATTTGAGAAAGAATTTGAAGTACTCGTATTCACTGTAAATCTTAGAAGTGAGCGCTATTTCACAAAACAAGGTTCCAACTGCAGTCATCAAACATATTCCCAGGAGAACGGCTGCCACATTGAGCTCCAAAGATTTGTTTGTGCTTCTCAATTCCTATGGTTTCCTCTCTCTCCCGTCTGTTCCCTTCTTGGAGAGCAGAAGAGCTATCTGTACTGGTAGGCTATGAGCAGAATATTTCCAGTGGCTATTGAGAGATGTCAAATATAGAGATGTTTTGTATTTCTTTCTCTCATAATAAATAAAAGTTTCTCAGTCTCGTTAGGCATATCCAGGTAGAAAAGAGATAGAAGAACAGATCTGTGCAACTAAAAGAAAAGCCAGATACAGGAATAAGAACAGAAACAGACAGAGGGACTTTTTCTCTTCAACATAAACTGATTTCTGTTTATTATTCATTTGTATGTAGAAATAAAAGCTTATCGAGCTGGGTGTGGTAGTATACACCTGTAATCCCAGTACTTGGAAGGCTGAGACAGGAGGATCATGGGTTTGAGGCCAGCCTCATCAATAAACAATAAACAAGGAAGAAGGGTTGGGGTTGTAACTCAGAGGTAGATTGGGCTTGGGTTCAGTCCCTAGTAACACAGATGTAGGTGTGTGTGTGTGTGTGTGTGAGACATTAATGCTTAATGTCTCATTAAGTAGCTGATCTTTCAACACACACACACACACACACACACTCACTCACTCACTCTTTCTCTTTCTTACTCTCTCTCTCTCACTGAATTAGAATTATTCAAAGCGATATCTTTAGTTCTAGTAGTTTATTGAGTACCGGCTACTTAGAGTCCATTACACTCATTGCCTTATTCTTCACAAAACACTTGCCATAGTATTATTATCTAAGAATTGAGGAAACCGAGTCCAAGAACAGTTGACTTAGCCTGCCTGTGGTCTCATACCTGGACATGTGGATTTAAACCCAGAAAAGTGTGGCCCTGGATCCCGTCTTCAGCCTGGGGCATGAGTGCTAGTTCATATATTCAGCCCTTAACCCCCTTCTTAGCATCTTCATCAAAGGACTTCTCCCTAAACCACATCTCCCAGCTCAGGCCCAGATTGCTGCTCTCTCACTTGCTATTTGACCTTGGAAAGTTTATATATTTTCCTCTCTCCGCTGCTGCCCCACCTTCTCTGAAACATGAATCATATTATCTCCTTGTCATAATCTTTTTATGAAGATTTAATTTAATGAGACAGTAGGTACCAAACACGGGGACTAGCATACAGAAAATAGCCAATGAATATTGGACATGACTCTGTAATTTTCCCAAGGTCACACAGCTAAAAACAGTGATCGTGTCAGCATTCAGACCCATGCCTCTCTGGAGAATCAAATGATAGTAGAGAATGCACAGGTACATGTACTTTCCATAAACAAGAACTACCAAGCCAGACTCTCACGTTCCTTTAGGACTACCATGGTCCCTCTCATTTAGCCAGACTTTAAAAAATTAGAATGCCATTACCTACAGAAGGGAGAAGTAAGCAGACAGCAGTAATGGAGGGCAGACCTTCTGTGAGACTTCACTCCATCGCTCCCAAGTTGTGTGATTTCAGGCAAGTTAGGTAATCCCTCTAGGGTTCTTCCTTTATAAAGCTAATAATTAAACTAAATAAAAAAGTATTGTATCACATTGTGAAGGACATTAAATGGTATAAATGCAATCTAGTAAGCCCTATTAATGTTGGCTTTTATTAATAATTGATAGAATTATAAATCCCTTTTTTTTTGGGTGGTACTGAGGATTGATCCCAGGAGCATTCTACCTCTGAGTTACACCCCAGCCCTCTTTATTTTTTTCAACATTATTTTTGAAACAGGGTCTCATAATTCGCTAAGGGCTAAGCTAAGTTGCTGAGGTTGGCTATGAATCTGCACCAGTAATCCTCCTGTTTCAGCTACCCAAGTACTTGGATTACGGGTGCCCGCCACTAAACTTGGCTTAAATATCTCTTTTTAAAACACCGTGTTTCAAAAAATGAAATGTATGGTTAGAGAAAACTGTAGAGTTTAGAGATGGATAGGATCTTAGTGACTAGCTGATCTTTAACTGTGCCTTCTTGCCAAAGCCGTTTGATGTCACAGGCATGACAGTTAACGCAGAGGGGAGGAAAGACCTCCGAATCCAGCACTAAGGTGGCTGTGTTACTGGGGATATGGATGAGCTTTTTGCTTTTTTCTGTTTTTGCAGATGTTAGTGACTGGCATTGGCATCCGCAGGTGCTGGGGGTCATCCTGGTGAGGGAGATGTTGGAATTATCGGTAGTCTCGTTCTCTTTTGAAGCAGAACTTATACCAGCAGTTGAGGCTCAAATCCTGAAAAGAGAGATTTATCAACATGGAGCTGAGTGTCAGGGTTTAGCCTTGAATCTAGTCACGGTAGGTCCTAGAATTCAAGTTATATTTATTCAATCAAATTCTTGCTGCTCAAGTATTTGGCCTCCATTCCTAGATTCTGAACTCTGTGAGGCCAGGGATGTTTATGTATTTATTTGCAATCTTAGTATAGTGTCCGGAAAGTAGTGGATACTCTATACCTGTTTGGCAGCTTACAAAAGAACGTAAGTTTTGGGGATGAAAATGAAGAACCTGCTTAAGGATCTGATGCTACCAGACAGACTGGAAAGCAGAGAAACAGTGCAGGAAGCCTGGGATGCCATGAGGCTTCCTCAGGGACAGAGGGACAGCTTAGGGCAGCTTATAGGGTGGAGAAGAGTGCCATAGAACCAAGTATACATAATTTTTATAATGTCTGATGTTTTTAAGGACCTGGAAGGACTAAAACTATCAGTGTGACCTGTTAGAGAATATAGGAATGAAGTATTAAAAATGGTTTATAACATTCTATAAGCAGATGACATATTTAAAGAACTGAAAACAATAGGAATTCATGTACATTCATTTTTACATATAGTGAAAAATATATCTGGTGTTAGAAACTCAATTTTGGTGACAGAGACTGGAGGAAAAATGTACTTATAAAATAAATGACTCATATACATGTATATAATTACAAAGAACTTGTCAAAGTACTCTTTTAAATTTGTAATATTATGAACTTGTAATTTGTGATACATAAACATATCACAGAACATCTGTGGAAGATGTAGCAAGTCCAGTGCAGATCTAAAAGCCAAAGTATTTGTGGGAATGGTCGGTATAAGTTTGAGGTTTGTTTTTTAGCTACTCTTGTGATGTTTATTCCCAGAAGTAAGGTTCAAGCACATTTCAAACAAAGTCTGTAATTTTAGTATACAAAAGACATACTAAAAAGGCCCCCCCCAAAAAAAGAATGCTGCATGTTCCACCAAACAATTTGTGTTGATATAACTGGACCCACGAAGGAAAAATTCGCGATCCTTTTGGACTGCAACACTGTCTCTGCTCTCATTATCTTGATTAATGAGTTGGGATGCCTTATACAATGAAGGAAGCCATACGATAGTTTGATGGTTGCAGGAAGCATGATTTCAGGTCGTCCTAGCAGGCCTTCCAGGGATCTGGCATGGCAGGTATATTTAAATCCAACACATTAGCACCTTGTATTAAAACCCTGGATGCTGTGTGCTGGCACCCGATGAAAGGTTGTTTAGAAAACTTCAAGTGAGAGTGAAAATCAAACCAAATGTTTTCGCGAATACTTGTGTCTTCCTAATTTGAAGAAGACCATATGTTACAGGCATACTTCTGTAAGAGTAACAGTACGGAGCTTTCCAGAATAGCTCAAGAACAAACTCTTATATCAAGTGCTAAGTTATTGCACATTTAAAAAAAAAAAACTCTATTAAAAACACACAGTAATGTGAAGGAAAACAAAAGATTGTGTCTGAAAAAATAAAAATGATCAGTAACACATGGAGTTTATTTCGGAGAGAGGAGAGTCCATCGGGGCTTTTATTATTTTCAAATGTGCCTGTGTATGGGCCGGTTGGCGCTGCTTCTCACTGTGCATGCAAGTACGCACACACATGGAAAGAAATGCAGAGGCAAGCTCTGTTTCTACTGTAAATGAGGCAGGCATTCTGGTCCAAGAATTACATGATATTAATTCTCCTCCTCCCCTTCGCTTTCTTGGGGATGTATGCCTGAGTTCTGACTGGGGTTAGCATCCCCTTTGGGCATAACAACATTACTTCCCCTCACAGTGAGAATGCTGCCCCTCCCCCCAAGTTCCTAATGCCTGCTTTTAGTTATTTCGGCAATTCACCATGTGAGTGTTAATTAGGTAGAAATTTCAGGGCCTTATTGAAGCAATGTGTATTGAATATCAAGATATACTCATCATAGAATCTTCTACGTGAGAAGTAACTTAGATATCTTGAGTGTCAGCTTTTCAAAAACCTTGTCCAGATACATTCTTGACAGTTCGATATGTTTTATTTTCCTCTTTCAAAAATACAAGAAGCAGTGGTACCAATAAAAAATGAGTGGAATTTCTCCCTGAGGAGGATTTTGTCATCAGAAATAGAAGTGTCGATGCCACCACTCTTGATTACCTTCCTAGGTGGCAATTGGCTTTTGATATATGAATTTTCAAAAGGATCTGGCAATCAAAAAGTGTCATGTGAATCAAGACAAATATTTTAAAATTCTGTTTTTGTTTAGATGGAAAGCTGATTGAACTGTTTGTGTGTGTGTGTGTGTGTGTGTGTGTGTGTGTGTGTGTGAACATTTAGACTACTTAGAGATAATTTGTGGAAACTAACTTTCAGAACATTTCTAAGTAGAAATAAAAATGTAGCTTAGCTTTTGGTTAATAATATCGTCTCATCATCTCTGGAACCAAATAGCTTGATCTCAAACCCACGCTTTACCATTTATGGGTTGTATTGCCTTAGAGAAGTGATTTGACTTCTCCAAGCTCCAGATTATAATCTTTATAGTAGGTATAATAACTTAACCATAGGACTGATTTGAGAATTAAATAAGTTAATAAACCTAAGCCACTAGGACACGTCCTGAGATACACTAAGTATTGAGTAAGCTGTTATTACTTTATTTTTTTTTGCTATCCTTTATGTTTTATGTCTATTTTCAACAGAAGTGGTTATTTGGCCCATGTTTTATGAGGTAGGGCTGATGAGAACCATCCACTTAGAAAAGCAGTTTTTCCTAGCCAAGTAGTCAGATGGCAGATGCCAAATTCATGTGGTAGGATGAGGTACAGAACCATAAAAACCTGTGGATGAATGGGGGGAGGAGCCAAGCTTAAGACAAGAACGCCCGAAGCGATGTCCTTGGCCAGTGGCATGTATGGCAGTGCCCATTTGGAAAACTCCAAAAACCAGCCTCGATTGTATATCTGCCCAAATCAGTTCTGTATTTAGTCTGAAGTCTCTGCCAATATCTATGTCAACATTCACTTCTTTGTGTTTAAATATTCATGTCTTTTGCATAAGTAAGCCAAATTCATTATTTTTAGAAACACTCAACTTTTCTTCCTTTTGATTTTCTCCATAATTCCCCATCTTTCCTGGAGAGGAGTTTATAGGGTTTAATCTAAGAGCTCTTATTTTACAGAATAAACTCTATTACCACCACTGAGTAGATACAATATAGCCACACATTTTCGCTATGGGATAATCCCGATGCCAGTTTTTCCTTTAGACCTTGTATTCCTGTTTGGTCTTGACATTTTACTTTTGAAGTTTGCCAAGGCTATTTGGAGCCATCGTTATCATCGACATCAAAAAGTGAAGGTTGCCCAGAAGGAAAAAACAGAGTATGTCCAATTAAAAACACTAACATAGCAAAGTTTTCAGAAGCTTTTTCCATGATCCCTGAAACCTAGGTTTGGAAAGATTTTGTGGCCCGTTTAACTCCATTGAAGGCGGAAAGACCTTCTATCCAGCCCGAGCACCAATTTTAGTTTAAAATCACTTTAAGATATTTAGTAATTTACATTGTATTTTCAAAATCTGACTTTGAGATATCAAGCTCATACTTTCTATTATGTAATTATAACTTTGGAACTATGCTGACATATATTTGTAAACAAATATTTTATAAACTCGTATCACCAAGGAGTACTTCTTATGCTATATTAATTTGGCTACATGGAAGCACAGCCTTTTACAAATGACATCTCAACTCAGAGGAAAGTTTAAAGTTTGATTTAGGCTCATTCTAGAACCAACAAAGAGTATTTCTAAAATATTTTCTTTGGGTTGAAAAGTAACATTTAAAAACAGAAACACTGATTATTTTATTTATTTATTTATTTATTTATTTATTTATTTAATTTTTTAATTTTTGTGGTACTGGGGTTCCTGGAAACCCTTCTACCTCCGGGCTACACTCCCAGCTCTATTTTTTTTTTTTAATATTTTTTTATTTGGAAACAGGGTCTCTTAAGCCAGTGCGGCTGGCGTCAAACCTGCGTGATCCTCCTGTCTCCACCTCCCAAGTGCAGGGATTACAAACATGCACCACCACGCCCCACAACACTGATCATTTTAAAAGGACTCATTGACACTTATTTTAAAATATTTTTTGTACAACCTCAAGTTGACTTAAAATTATCATTTACATTATTTTCAAGTTGCGATTCTTTTTCATTTAATAGGTATTTTTAAATTTGGGCTTTATGTTTGAGTTTTCAGATTAGCCGTGGCCTACCTGTTGCTCCAATATGCTAACTCTTCTGAAGTTAGATCAGTTTATACTTAAGTTTTTTTTTTTTTTTAGCATATTTGACACTTTTGAAGAAAGGAGATTTATAACAAGGAAGACTAAAGGTCACGTAAAGAGATAAAGGACCAAGCACTGGCCTTGGTCTCAGTAACATGGTTTCCTGTAGCTTTCCTGTGCGCCATGTTATCTTTGAGCCCCACCGCCATCTTGCTTCCTTGGGCTGAGTGGAGCTAATAAGGGTCATGCATATCACCGTTTGTAACTCTTTGTCTTCTTTGCAAAGTAGTTCATTGATTGAAAATGCCATAAAAGGTAGATTCAAGTTTTAAAAGTATACTGTGAAAAGTCAATTTTTCTGAGTTCTTTCAGGGAATCCCACAATTGTATGTTGCTTCCATGAACATTAAAATTGAAAGTGTAATTATTGTTTTTGTAAGTCTAATTGGTAGTATAAATTTTACTCTGTTTAGAACAATCATGGAGTGGGAAACAGAGTTTATAGTCTTCTCCTATAAGCTAAGTCATATATATTAAAAAGCATGATGAGGCCGGGCGTGGTGGCGCACGCTTGTAATCCCCGCGCTTGGGAGGCGGAGACAGGAGGATCACGCAGGTTCAAAGTCAGCCGTGCTGGCTTAAGAGACCCTGTTTCCAAATAAAAGATATAAAATAGGTCTGGGAGTGTAGCCTGGAGGTAGAAGGGTTTCCAGGAACCCCAGTACCACCAAAAAAAAAAAAAAATGATGATGTTTAAATGATAATATTTAAAAAAGTTCACACCTACTTTTCAAGGAAAAAAGTGGATTTACTGGGAGGAAAGACAGGGTACAAAAAGCAGAACCATCTGCCCCTTATGGAGAAAATGTATTTTTAACAAACACTAGAAGATATAGAACATGCTATAGAAACAAAACAAAACAAAATTCTCCAGTAGCTGGATAAGCCAGTGTTTATTTATTGAAAAAAAATGAGTGTGTTAGTGAAAATCAATGTATGAGTGAACAAATAAATGGGTGATTTTTGTAGGTAGAACATTCTTCTTCCTCTTTATTATTTTTGGAAAAGAATACTGCAAATCATTGAAAGAACTTGTGTGACATTCCTCATATTCTGTTGTGGTACTAGGTAATAGTTATAGTAGGCTAAGAATGATTTTGGTTAGAAAGTATCGTTGATGTTGGTTGAATTACCTACATTTTATAGAGCTTCGGGGATGAGAAAACACAATTCATAAGAAAGAAGGCAGTTAGTACTAGTCTAAAAATAAACACCGGCACATGTGTTCACATCCTAAATAAAATAAATAAAGTCAAGGGAATCACAGTGGTTGAGAAGAGTTTAGTGTTTTCTGTTTCCACTTTCATTTGGTTTTGATGGTCATTTTATTAAAGGAGTGCCAAGCACTAAGTGTTTTTGAGCATGCAGCCAGCAGCAGCAGGGACATCAGAATCCAGAGTGGCCTGGTGTCCGCTGTGCAGCAAGGCAGAGGGTTGGATGCCCACCTAGCAGGCTTTTAACCACATGAGAATAGGAGCAGGTTCAATATCATCGTGAGAGCAGAGCTTGAGGAGGTTATGGAGAGCATCATCATCATCGATAGCACCTGGGAACAGAAAGAATGGCTGCAGAAAGGAAGGAGCAGGAGCAGGGGATGTATGAGGTAGGGATTTGAAGAGAAAGGACAAGCTTTCCCTGTGATGGAAGGAGGGTATGGGTTATCCCTCCCTCTCCTGGGGCTCATTCTTGAGGAATGTATCCTTCAGCTGAGGGGAATATGTATGTATGTCAAGACACAAAAGACATTTGGAATGCTTGACTAACAGTTCTTCAGGGGAGACTGTGCAATTATTTCTAACTATTGCATCTGTTTATCTTAGTACTCATTTACAGAGCTGGTTTTTAATTGTGTTACCGACACTATCTTGTTTCATAGTTGGTAAAAGAATATAAGCAGCACCAAAAGAGAACAAAATAAATTCCCACATCAGTGGCTTTATTTAGTGAATAGAGCAAGTGGAAACTTACATCTGATTGTTTTGTAAATAAATAGCCGATTGTGACGTTATACTCATGGCACGTTAAAAAGTGAAAAAAAGAAAAGAAAAAGAACGGAAACTTGGACTTCTGAAAGTACAGCTTATCAAAACACTCAAGCTTATGATTTTTATCTGTACTTTACTGTAGAAAGTTTTTTGCTCTTTTCACAAAGCCTAGAGGAAATAACTGAACTGGAAAGGCTGAGGATCATGGCTGACTAATCTATTAATCATCTTAATCATAGGAAAATTATTTAGTCGCCTCTTTTCATAGGAGTCCACCTTGAACAATAAAATCACATAGCCCACTCATAGATATTTCAGGAAAATTGAGGTGAGGCTTTGAAAAATAATAGCACTTAAAAAGTGATCCGGGTAGGTTGTTTTGTGTCATGCTACTGTTTTCTCACCTGTAAAATTAGTAGAAAATGACCTTGAGGTTTATAGTTTAGTTGGTTGGAGGTAGAGTGTTTTCCTTTGCCAAGATAAGAAATACTCTTTCTTTTAAGGGAGAGAGAGCAGAGGGAGTATGCCTAATTTGGTTGTAGGTTGTTGAATTTATGGACAAGCACTGAATGTCATTCACATAGAACTAACCGACTACAGGGTGAAAATTACCAGGGATCAAATGCATAGTCAGAAGGAGCTATCTGCAGACAAATCTTGGTGCATCTGTATATAATCATTAGTTAGGAGGGAAACGAAAACAAGTGATAGGATGAACACATTAATAAGTAGCAGGGAATGGACGCTGGTGCAACATCAACAAAGTAAAAAAAAAAGGTGAAAGTTAATGGCGTCAGAGGTGCAGAGAGGGGCACTGCACGAAGAAAGGAAGCTGGTGACCTTTGTGAGCCTTTTGAGTCCACTGGGAAGGCTGAGTAGAATCTGGATTGCAAAGGAGATTCCAAGAAGATGAGTCACTAAAGGGCCCGGAGTTTTGCATGAGGAATCAGCAAGTCCAGACAACTCTGGGGAGGAACGCAGCAGCAAGAAGGAAAGAAGAGGAGTCATCGGGAGAGCAGGCTTGCAGAGCAGGGGCGTGGGGCTTTTCCACCAAGAGAAGGTACAGGAATTCGAGGAGAGGGAGAGGAAGAGGGACCAAAGAAGTAGATGAAGCCCTGTTGCAGAGAGATTGGGAAGAGATGGGAAAAGTGTGGGTTAGATAGGCTGGGCTGGAAAGGAAGATAACCCTCACACTTCTAGAGAGACCAGTGAAGGAGGAGCAGCTGGGCCAGTGAGAGTCCTCTCTGACATTATCTCTCCTGGGCTTGTTCCCATCCTCCTTATCTGGGTGATGCATAGCCTTGTCTTCCGAGTCCTCCCTGGGTTGCTTCTGAAGTCTTTGAGCTTCTTGGCTTGCCTCAGAGTCCCACCTCAGCTGTGGCTTTTTAGAGGGCACTCATCTATATATATACATCCATTCGATGCTGTCTGTCATATGTTCTTGCATAGTCCAGTAACCTGCAAAGCCCAGACCATTTGGAGATGGGTTTTCTAGTCCTGACTAGCCATCAGGGTAAAAGCAGAAGGCTAATTAGCTACCTAGGTGAACCTCAAAAGCTGTTTCTGAAACAAATCTTAATTTTTAAGAAGGGGACAGGTTATTATTTCAGACTGTTTGTTTTTCTCTGGTCAAAAAAGAACATCACAACCTAACAAAACAGAACTGACAGCTGCAAAGTGGATACTTCTGAAGCCAAATAAGAGTTTTTAACCAGAATTCATTGTGGAAAGTGAATTATACTTGACCCAAAAAGAAAATCAGTATGATAAGACAAACCTTTGCAAAACAAACAGTTGCTCAATGTTATTTATAGCAACGAAATAAATTAGTTTGTTACTAATTTTGAACCGATCCACACTCTAGTAGGCATGACTCCTTTGAGTAGAATAGTTGAATTATCTTTCTGATTCTTTCTTAGAAAAAAATACTCAAAGCAAAAGAACTAAAGCTTGTGTGTTCTTTAAATGGCTGCTGTTTTTTCAATATGTTAAAAGTACGTTCAGTTATATGAATAAAGTAATTTTATAGTTGAGATGTAGTTCTCAAATATTGGAGTTTTTTTAATATACAGGGTATATATAACAATCTTAAAAAGCACGTTTTGGTGTATAAATACTTACGGGAGGGATTTTACAGTATCAGGCTAGCAAGTCAGACCACTGGTGTTTAATTCCCTCAGGAGGTGCTAGCTGGGCCATCAGACATAAGTTACTAAACTATGGCTGGCTCATCTGTAAATATGGGCTGCCAAAATAATCCATGAAATGTTTGAGAAATTTAAAGAAGTCGAAACATAGAAAGCCTGTAACAAGTTCCTATTAAAGGGTAAGCCTTATTAAATGCTATTACTATATGTTCATATTATACTTCAGAGTTTCAAAAGTTTTTAATAAATATCTACCACTGCTTCAAACACATGCTTGGTCTCTACTAACCCACCTTATTTTTAAAATAAATGACCAATAATCTTTTTTGGGAGTAGTAGGGATCAAACCCAGGAGCATTCTACACTCTGAGCTACAACCCCAGGCCTTTTTATTTTTCATTTTGAAGTAGAGTCTGGTTAGGTTTCTGAGAGTCTCACTAAATTGCTAAAGCTGGCCTCTAACCTGTGATTCTCCTAACTCCACCTCCAAAGTGCTGGGATTACAGTTGTGCACCACCACACCAGGCTGGGGTTTTTAAAGCACATCCCTCTAACAGTTCTGCTTCCACACCATTTCATGGTCCCATGGAAATTTTTCAATCCTTGCTTTCTTAATTAATGACTGCCCAGGCGTGGAGACTCAGCAGCAGAGGTAGCTGCTTGGAGGAGCTCCCTTTGTCCCTCTAAGCCTGATGGGAGAGGCCTATGGCAACGATGCCTGTTGTAAGGGCTTACTGACCTGAGTCCTCTGAGATGCCACAGACACTGTGACCCTCAGCTCTTCGTCAGCCATGGCTAGTGTCATTGTACAAATGCTCACTTGGTTTCGCCTATGTGGCTCTTTCATGAACAGCCATTTGGTTTTCAACATTAAGCAAGGTGTCGTCCTTATTTGTTTGGGAGGTGCAAGGACATAAACTTTTTAAATTACACAGTATGTTATTAATTCAACTTTGTAAAGTGTACTTTATGTTGGATAATTTACCAAAACAGAGAAATAACACTTAAACGAACATTCTTTTTTTTTTTAAAGTTTAGGATATAGACATATTTAAACTATGTTGGTCAGATATAAGTTCTTATCTCTCTCTGAGAGTGTCAGGATAAGCTAACCTGGGTTCCACCCCCAGTACCAAACAACAAAAAAAGCAAAAATTCTTTTATACATCATGATTCCTACAGGAGTTACTTAATATATGCTTGTGTGTGTGTGTGTGTGTGTGTGTGTGTGTGTGTGTGGTACTGGGGGGGTGGAACCAGGGGCTTTTCTACCTCCTGGCTATACTCCCAGACCTATTTTATATTTTATTTGGAAACAGGGTCTCACTAAGTTGCTGAGGCTGGCTTCAAACCTGTGTGATCCTCCTGTCTCAGCCTCCCAAGCGCTGGGATTATAAGTGTGCACTATCATGCCTGGCAATATATGCTTCTTGAGTAAAGTTATTAGAAAAAAATTAAATAAAGTATGGTGGGGGAAAAAAAAAAAAAGCCTACCAAAATAGCATCCTAGTTTGGTTTGGTGCAAGGAGTCCAGAACCAGGTTTCCCTGTTTCCAGTACCAGCTGGAACTCTTACTGCCCTAGTGGACTTGGCAGTACTTGCACTATTTGAGTGTATGTAATTTGAGCTACTCTGAAGCTTAAAAAAGCTTGAATTTTATAAGATTATGCAATTAGGCATTATTCTATATTTTATTTTCTTTTATGCCAAATGGGCATTCAATTTAAAAATGCAATTTTTAATTAGTCTGCAACATATATTATGCTTCTAGGCTAAATCACGAAAGTAGATGGTAGTCTAAAATTTAGATAAATAGACTGAATATCAACATTCACCTGCTGTGCCACTGAAGAGTAAACATTTTAAAACTAATTAATTATGACATTTCCTACTTTCCCCCAACAACTATTGAGTCTTCCAGAAAATTTTGATAACCTCAATAGATAAAAGTAAGAACAGGAAGTGGAGAAGCAGTATAACATAGTATGTATTTTTGTCATTTGTCGGCGTGTGTCATCTCAGGATAAAAACAAGTCAGAGTGAAGCCCTTGCTTTGGGGCAACACTTGTTAGGTTAAAAGAATCAGTGGACAGCAATGACAGGTATGATCAGTGCAGCCTTGCAGTCTACCAGAACACAGAGAAGATAGAGCTTGCCTTGTTAAAAAAAAAAAAAAAAAGATGCATGGAATTGCTTCTGGCCTCAATTTCATAACATGTTGTTTCTCATGGGAGGAAGCAAGGATTCTGGAATGGTGTAAAGGAGAAAAGGCTTTTTGTTTGTATTTGCATGACGTACTTGGTGTTCTACCACAGTAGAACAGCAGGGGCTGGTGACAATCATGAGCAATCACTAGTGTTCACGATCTTATTAAGCTATTTTCTTATTCATCAAAATGTATGGTAGGAAAGACAAGAATATGTCTCATACTTAGGGACAATTTTTACAGCCTTGAACTGTAACTGAAAGATATCCTAGTATCCTAGGACACTTATAAAATAAAACGACTTGTCAGAGAGTGGTGCTGTGTTCTTTTGTGAGATGGCCTTTCACAGTTTTTTTCGTGCCACAAATAAACACTATGAGTTAAGTCAATTTCCCCTTTGTAGCATATATTGTCTGGTACCTGCTTATTTTAGTTAGCTTTTTTATTGATGTGGCCAAAACATCTGACAAGAACAATTAGAAAGAAGAAAGGTTATTTTGGCTTGTGGTTTTAGAGGTCAGTCCACGGTTGGTGGGCTTCAAGGTAGAAACATGGTGGCCGGGTGTGACAGGGATAAGCTCCTCATCTCATGGCAGACAGGAAACAGAGAAGAAAAGGGGCAGATATATTCCCCAGGAGGATGCCCCCAGTGACTTCCTTCCTTCAGCCACACTACCTACCAGCAGTACCACCCAGAAAATCCATTCAAAGTATTAGCCCATCAATGAATGAATTCACTGATAAACCCCTTCTGATTCAATTATTTCACCTCTGAACATTTTTGCATTGCTAATATGTGAACTTTTCTGGGGGACAGTCTATATCCAAATCTTATCACTACTCCTTAAAATCAACAACTGGCTCCTAGAATATGGTACAAAGGTAAGAAAGTTACTTAGTGATCCAGGTTTGCCTGAAAAGTCGCAAAAAATCATGCTGGATTTGGATGTACATATCTCTGTCTCCTCTCTGCCCTCTCCATTTCTGTAATTCTTAAGGCTAAGAAGTTTACTCATTCACAATATTTTATGTAGGAGAAGAAGTGAAGTGCTCTGATGTATATTTAATCCTACTCTATATTGCTTTGGATATTTAACTTCATGGTAGAAATGTTTTCTCTCCTCCTCCTCCTCCTCCTCCTCCTCCTCCTCCTCCTCCTCCTCCTCCTCCTTCTTCTTTTGGTGGTACTGGGGTTCCTGGAAGCCCTTCTACCTCTGGGCTACACTCCCAGACCTATTTTATATTTTTTTATTTTTGAAACAGGGTCTCTTAAGCCAGCGCGGCTGGCTTCGAACCTGCGCGATCCTCCTGTCTCTGCCTCCCAAGCGCGGGGATTACAAGCGTGCGCCACCATGCCTGGCTTCTTCTTCATTTTTAAGATTGTAAAAAATATAATCCCCTTTATTCTCCCTTCTGGAGGAGGGGTGTGTGTGTGTGTGTGTGTGTGTGTGTGTGTGTGCGCGCGCGCATGTGTATACAGACCCATGTGCACATGCATAGTGTATACATACAAGTATGCATGTGTTCTTACAGATTCCCAAATAATGCCAATATAGAGCCACTTCTGATGTGTGCACTCCCCGCCGTGGTTGATCCTGTGGCCAAGCAACAGTCTGCAAATGCGCCGACTGAACTCTGAATCCCAGTTTCCCCATGTGCTGTCTGTGTGACTCTGGGGCCTCCCTTTTCCTCCTTTTGTAAACAGATCGTCCAGTCCTGAATTGCTCAACATGCTCTGCCCAGCTTGCCAGGCTCTTGTGGATCATGGTGATGAAGAGCCCAGTGCTCAGCCCTTAGTGAACCTCAGGAATGGGAGCTACACTATCTTCTCAAGGGTGCTACGAGGATGGAGGTTGGAATTAATTTTTAGAAGCCCATGATTATAGTCAAGACCAGAGCCAATGGTTAATTATATGATTCTGGACCAGACATTTCACGTCTTGTAGCTGGTTTTCTTACCTCTAAAATAAGGAAGCATTTGCCTTGATTACTTCAAATGACTGCCATGAGGTTTATAGAAAAATTAATAATAATGTGCTACATGATCATAAGAGGTAATAGTTTTCCCATGCTTTCTCTGCACTAGTCTCTCACCTCTGAAAGAGTCTTGTAGTAGCAGGAGCAGCATCTGCCAGAGAGGATGTGTGTGGGCAGAATTGGTTAAACATATTTTTTTAGTGATGTTATTATTGGAGTTTTGAGGGTACTCGTGTGTGCTGGGGGAACTGAGGTGGAGCCAGAGAAAGGGCTCGTAGACAAGTGTTGGGGAAATAGAGCCTCAGAGGGCACATCTTTTATTTTACCTCCTTTTTCGTGTTAAAAAGCTTCTACTCTCCAGGGAGATAGGCTGTGGACCCACATGTGAGTTAGTGAAGTTACTGATTAGAGGAAACGAAGCTTCAAAGAGATGACATGAAACGATCCAAGCAGTGAGCTGCAAAGAGTTAGAAATAAACTTGGCTCATGTCCTTTGTCACCTGCATCTCAGGATGTGGATTGTGGCAGAGAGGAGAACTTACATCAAAATGAGATAGAGGATCCTGGGGGTCCATGGGGCAGAGAGCTCCTGAGAAATTGGGAATGAAGTCAAAGCAACTGAATGTGTTTATAAGTTAAGAGATGAGTGTTCTTATAGGCTGTACTGAAGGGGGGAAACGATTTGTTGACTTTAGAATATTCAATTTTATTCACTTCATCAGTGAGGATAGCCACTGGCATCCTGTGAAGAGTCAAGTGTGAATAAAGAATCATTAAGCTTAAAAAAAAACAAACTGGTAATTTAAGAAGCTTTAAACTATGTAAGAGATTATTCACTGCTTATAAATATGTCATCTTTGTTGCTGATACATTTCACTGATATATTTTAAGGTTAAAAATTGTTCCTATTTAAACACAAATTTGCCGGTGTAGACAGTATGTTACATCACTGGCTTCTTAAGAATTGCATAGCCCTGAGTTCTGAACTAAAACATGGATTCAATGTTAGAGAGCAGAAGAGTAGAAAATTACCTTTTGGTAATTCAATTACTTCTTAGGATATAGATTAGGAAAGAGGTTAAAAGATATTTGAAAAAAATGTATATTGCGTTCATTTTTAAATACCCAAGTTTCATTAGTTTTCTTCTTAACTAGGTCTATTTCCTTTGCTCTTAAGGAGAATGAATTGAGATATCCAAGTAATAGATACCTTCTGGTTTTTATTTTTCCTTTTATTCATGATGAAACATATTTTGCTTCTTTCTGATTGTGGACTGCCTGAAAAATAGCAACCAAGTCTTTTCCATTGAAAGACCTGATTGAGCCATGTCAGTTATCTCTAAATTGATAAAATGCATCATCTAATTCTTAACCTAATAAACACATGTTTAATAGAAAGATATAAATCACTTAAAAGCACATTAACAAATGTTTGATTAATTTCTACCATGTTTGGTGCTCATGCACAATAACCAATTATTTCCCCGGAGACTAATCCCTTGTATCCCCAGCATGATATAATTTATGCTTGTACACCTGTTCTGTCGTTGGACTTCAACAACACGTATAAGCAAAAAATGGTTTCTGCATCCTCCTTTGCTGACATTAGCAGGAACTATTTATACTTTGACCTAGTCACTTGGGCAGGACAAATTACATTGCAAATTTCAAATCGTTTGATTTACAAGAGGCATCCAGACTGATCTGATTGCTAACAGATTGCTGAACTAAATTAGATAGTGATCTGACCTCCATTTCCCATGTTACTTTTACTTAAGATATTATTCAGGTCAGTATTTTCAGTTGTTATTTATCATGGTAGATGTGTAGTTGGTTCCTGATCGTCTAGATGAAATGGCTCCCGTAGTCTGCTGTCTGAAGGGGGCTGAGGAACAACCCAATTTGTCAGATTCTCTCATTCTTGTGGTGCCGAGATGCTAACCTCATTACTGATTTCAGTTTATCAAAGTAAGGTCACTGGATGTGGAATTGAGAAGGGATGTGTACTGTCAGCTGTTGCTGACAACATCAACATCAGATTACCCCTAGAGGGTCAGCACCTCAGAACACAGGCTTTGGACCAGTGTCGGGAATTTGGGGGAAGAGAGAGGTGAAAGCCAAGGGACAGCACTGCTATCTCTGGTGGTCTTAGTGAATATGATTGCTGTATGTGAACGTAGGTGCTCCAGGGTCCTTCTGTTTAAACAGAAAATTCCTCAGTGACTCAGGGATTTAAAAAGCTAGAAGAGAGCTCAGATGGTAAGTTAATCATCCCTGTTTTACAATACCTACCTTTGCTTCATTGACAGTCAGACCAGCCCCATGCCATAAAACTGCAAGCAGAATCATATGCAGAACATCTTCCCAAGAGAGATTTAGAAAATTACAATCTTATTGCCTCTTGAAAACATTGGCCTTTTCCCTCTTTGTTTAGCTTCTCCCAAGATACCTGCTTGTCTTTGCTAGATTGTCTTGGCTTTTGCATGGCAAACAAGTACCTTGGCTTGGGCCCTAATCATTTTCAGACGTTTAATTATCACTTGTTTCTGGTGTCATTGTTCTGTGACGTTTTCAGTATCTTTATCCTAACATGTCTAGAATAGGCCTTAGCCTGCTTTGTAATCCTGTCAGTAGTCCTGGGTCTCCTTCTCTACTTTAGCATACTTTCCACACTCAATTGAAGCAAAGGTAGTTAGTTCCCTTCTTATACCAACTATAGCCCTCATCCCACACCCATACTCTAAACCCTGTGGTTAAGATCATTGATAGCAGAAAACTGTAGGCCCATACAATAATTATATATTCATGTATATATGTGTATATATATGTGTATATATATTCATATATATGAATATATATGAAAATATATATGAAAAAAAATATATATATATCTCATAGTCCCTGACTATGAAATTTACATCATTGGCTCATCCTGGAATCCCCCCCCCCACCCTTCTTCCTTTACTTGTACTGATTCTTTTAGGCTCATCTCAGGAATCATCCATTCATAGGTTTTCCCTGGCCTGTCTCCCCTGCACTCAAGGCCTACCTGGAGGTTCTGCCCTGTTTCTCCTTGGGGCTTCATCTTAAGGAACCTTTCATTCAGCTATTCCACATTTATTATAATTGCTGGTATTTTTCTCCAGATTTTATTTTGGGAAATGTCAACCCCTTTAAAATTGTAGTACTATTTAATAAATATCCATATACCATTCAGGTAGCTTTATCAGCTATCAACATTCCATTTTGTTACTTTTGTGTGTATGTTTAGGTGCTGGGAATTCAGCCCAGGGCCATATGTATAGATGTATAGTAGGCAGGCACTCTACTACTACTGAGCTACAACCCAGTCCTGTGATTTTTTTTTAATGTATAGTACACACACACACACACACACACACACACACACACACACACACGTATTCATGCAGTTTTTACTGAATCATTGAAGAAAATAAGTGACACAGTCACACTGATTTTTAAGTCAACTTGGCACATATCCTGTTATTCTTAGATGAATTATACTTAGAAAATTTTGAGGATTCCATTTCTTGATTCATTCTTCAAATAATTATTAAACAGCTATTTTATAACTGACATTGCTGCTGAGCCTTGAAGGTCTCAACATATACACAGCCTGACTAGAGGATGGTGTGTGTGTGTGTGTGTGTGTGTGTGTGTGTGTGTGTGTGTGAGAGAGAGAGAGAGAGAGAGAGAGAGAGAGAGAGAGAATCATGAGAGATCAAAAGAGATGCAGTGTTACCCTTGAAAGCAAAGAAGGAAACCCATATGCATAAATCTCTAAAGTACCATCATTCATCTAGGTATTGATTCATTTATTTGTTCACTGACATATATTGTCCACTCTTTGTTTGGCCCGAGACTCTGGGTATACATAGCTGAGTTTCCCTTCCTTTAAAGAATTGAACCTTACGAAGGAGAGAGAGATCTTCAAAGAAGGCAGAAGGAGATATATTTATTGATGGAGAACCCAGGTGCTATGGAAACAGGAGAAAGAGGCAGAGAATATTGCCCATTAGTTCTGGTGATGCTTGGGTGTAACTTACAGGATACAGAGGAGGAATAACCTAGGTAGATAAAGAGAGAGACAGCACATTTAAGATGCAGACAAAGTTATATTTCAACTCAAAGAAGCATGAAAACATCCAAGATATTCCAGGAACCTGTATCAGTTTAATATAATGGAATGTGAAATGCTAACTAAGGAGCAATTACAAGAAGAAGGAAGGTACAGGGCAGCAGTCTTAGGCATAGGCTATAAGTGCCTTCGGGTCTCTTTCCACTTAAGAGTTTAAAAGCTATGGGGTAGGACTGAATGATTCAGGTGAAATAATGCTGGATATCAGATTTATGTTTAAATAATCTTACTCAGAAAAAATATGCCCTGGAAAGGATTTCTGTTCCCATTTTAAATTGAAGGGAGATTAAATATTTCTTTCATAGAAGCTAACTCACATATTGAAAGTGATTGAAAGGCAGATTTAGGTTATTATTTTACATTTAATAAATTAACCAAACTATTGATGCTTCAGCCAGTTTCTCTTAGCTTAGAATTTAATTTTCTTATAGGTATTTTTTATAAGTAAAATGATACCTAACAAATACATATTTCTTAAAGCAAGGAGCTTTTAGTCTCTGTACCTAATATTACTGAGAGAGAGAGAGAGAGAGAGAGAGAGAGAGAGAGAGAGAGAGAGAGAAGAGAAAGGAGCTATAATTAGACACCTGGCTTTGTAGGGTACTGGATGCCAGTTAAATCATTTTATTTTTTGCTGCAAAACTCTTTCAGTTGAGTAAATGAGTAGGAATTAATCAATGAAAACATGACAGTGGTTCTGGAGATTTTATAATTGATGTAATGTTTTTGTTTATTGGGCCAATTAAGCCTGATTGACTTGCAGATTACAGCACATCTGACAAAGCATCCATTGCTCCCAGTAGCTCAGCCCCCTCTGCTTGCTATACTGCAGAGAGCCCGCAGGATCCCGGGCTGCAGAAATACTTACCATCAGGGCAGCCTTAGTCGGGTTCACTTGTGTAGACTTTGAAAGTTATATGACACAGTGTCAAATCATTTACCTCGCTCGATTAGTATATCCAATGCTTTCCATATCTACACAAGTTGGCACAGTTTATATTTTCAGGGAATGGCCTTGGAAGAGTGGATGAGTTTGATTTCTGAAGGACATAATGTTATTCCATTTCCATGCAGTCGTGGGGTTTTCAGCTTGAGGACTATGTACATTCTGAATCTGACAGCCACTTGCGGTAGGGACATGTGCCTGGCATTCTTTTAATGCTGAGCTGCATCCCCGGCCTCCACCTGCTGGCTGCCAGTACCAGTTTGTTCAGCCTCCATGTATGGCACTAATGTGTCCAGGTGTCCTGTGGTGGGCAGAATTGCTACTGTTTGAGAAACACAGTTGTAGACATTTGGAATTAAACAAACAAACATACAAACAAAAAAAGTAGTTCAGTTGCCCTTCCTATGGGCCAATTGCCTTATTCCATTCTATGTTTATATTGATAGACACAGAATGTTATGGTACTTGACTCAGTGCTCAAAGGGAGTATTTCACATAATGAACAAACCTGAACAATCCGTGAGAATTGTCTAACTTACTATGTAGGTGCATTATTCATATTTTTAAAATTAATGTTGAGAGTCAGGAAACAAGCCCAGACATGTGTAACAAATAAAATAGATGGCATTCCACAAAAGCCCTACTTTTACATAACAATGGCATAAGTAGGATTAAATATGTGAGAAAAATGGTCAAAGATAGTTTGTTTTAGTCACAGCTTATAATACTGAAATTATGTTTGTCTAGAGTTGTATTTCTGTCTAAAAATTTAGTATGTATGTACGTATGTATTTTATCTATTTATTTTGCTTTTCAAAAGTTATTAATAGCATCTGAAAATAGCCTCAAGGGATGTAAATTGAATTTAGTATGGGACTTTTTGCAGATCTTGTACACCAAGAACCTGATCTTTATTCTATCTGTTAAATTTACACATTCAAAGTTAAATATACAGATGGAGTCACAAGGCAGTAGGCTGAAGGGTGTTGCATAAGGGTTTAGTAGGGATTATATGCTACTGTTATTAAATTGAAGTCTGTAATTCTTCTAGCTAATATAGAAGACCAATTCCTGGAAAATCAATAAATTTCTGGGAAGAGGAGAATGAAAATGGTAGATAAATGAAACTTATTTTTGTTATAACCCGGTAGTGAGCTATTTCTTTGTATCTGTTTTTTTCCCCTTCAGTAAGGACTTACGAGGTACTGACTCATGTATGCCAGCATTGAGATGCTAAACTAGGGGGTTTCATTCATTCTGTAAAACAGCCCACAGAAGCTCAGGTATTGATACCACTGCTTTAGAGAGGAGAAAACTAAAAACCGAATGCCTAAGCACAGATCAAATAATTGGTTTATATTGGAACTAGAGATTTGACATTCTTGCTACCATCATTTCTTCATAGGATACATTTGACAAGCACCTGTTATTATGACAGGTAACTTTTCTATTGAAACATTATTAGTAGATAATAATTTTTACCAGATCTTCCTCATATTTTATTATTTTTTATGTTCTTCCTGAACCAAATTAAGACATAATAAAGAAAATGGTTTAGATACTGCTGTGCACGTGTATGAGATTATCAATACCAATCTCAATGACATGTATAAGGAAGCGGAGGAAGAAGGCAGGATCCAGAGAGACATACAAGTGCTGTATGAATGTATGTTTCTGAGACTCTGTTTCTCATTATAATGTATGATTACAGTGTACCAATAAAAGTACACAAAAAGAACAAATTAACTCATCACAAAGCTGATGTCCCAGGGAATATAACTTATGTTGACATGGTAGGCAGATTCCAGCAAAACTGTTTATCAGACAAAGTATAAGGAGCGGGGTAGTATGACGCACTAATGTAATCTCAGTACTTGGGAGGTTGAGGTTGCCAGGAGGACTCCAGATTGGAAGCCGTTCTCTGCAACTTGCTGAGGCACTGAGCAGCTTAGACAATGGAGGCAATGTTTCAGAATTTTAAAAAAGGGAGTTGGGGGTGTAGCTCACAGATAGAATTTAAGTTGCCCTTGGGTTCAATCGCCAGTGCCCAAACAAACAACCAACCAACAGGAAACACAAAAAATCTGGATATGGTAGCACTTACCTGTAATCTCAGTATTTCGGAGCTTGAGACAGGATGATTGTGGTTCAAAACTAGCCTCAGCAACTCAGTATAACTCTCAGCAATCTAGTGAGACCCTGTTTCAGAACACACACAAAAAAATAAAAATAAAAAAGGGCTAAGGATGTAGCTTAGGGAAGAATGTTCTGGGTGATACACATACACACAACACACACACACACACACACACTCACATACATACATACATACATACATATACGTGTATATAAAGTAGGTGGATTTTTGTTTCTACCATATATTATAGATTTAAGTTGCCCATGTTTTTGACACTTAGTTTCTGAAATTGTGTCTCTTTATTAATTTGATAATTTAAGCTATGAAATAGGGAGTATAGTAATGGTCCCTATCTGTTTCATAGCCTGAGTTATAGTATCTTTGTTTTTCTGGGCCTACATCTTTTATATTTAAAATTCCTCAAGACGAAGGACATCTGTGCACAATGTGGCTATAGTGAGACTTACAATGACGTTATGTTTTTGTTATCTCAGCAAGAGATCACTTGCCAGGACACAATGCACCCATTGTAGTTGCTAGTAAAAGCCGGGATGGTTTGACATGTGCCGCACATGTGCAGTGCTGTGCAGGTCTGGAGGGACACATTCATTAGGTGGCTGCTATCAGTCTAGAAGCCCTTCTCCATAAGAGTTAGCATGAAAGGTGAAAACTACCTACAATCCAGGTGATCTGTTAATCAGATGTGTCCTTTGAATTGTTCAACAGAAGCTGTAACTCTGTCCCACATTTATGGACAACTGACTCATGAGAGGACACATTTGATTTAAAGATAAACATCTACAATACCTCTTTCTGAACCTGCTTCTGCTAATGTGATTTAGGTTCTCAAAAAATATTTTAAAGTAGTGTTGTCAATTTTTGACAAAAGCCTGTAACCTGGATGATTGGAAGAAATCAGTCAGGCACAGGGAGAGAAATTAAATAATACAAAGTCAGTTTGTCATTACAATAGGGAAAAGAGATCAAATTTGTCATGTCCTCCCTTGTCCTGTCTTTTGCAGGCATAACCACTTTTGGAATTTTAAGTAAAGATCTGGGTCAGTTGGTGTTGCAACTTTGGTTAAGAATGTGCTCTGATGTCCATGGACATGGACTGCCTTATGGGCATGTTGATCTGTCTACCATCACTCAGAGCTCAGACTCCAGTGACTCATGTTTCTTGTGGAAAATCCATTAGAAGTTTTCATTCACTTTACATGGCTAAACCTAGAATTGTTGCAGGTAGCTTATGTAAAAAGTATTTAAGTATGATAAGAGACTTGAAATCGGTGCGGATTGTTCCTTTAGTGAACTCAGCATCCATTAACGTATATATTGAAATAAATTTCCTAATGAATTGTTTCAAAACTGTGTTATCACTGAATGAATTTGAAAGTAAAATGGATATATGGCCTAAACCATTTTCTGGTAATTTTTATAACTTTGCAATTGTATTTTATCTCTGGAGGAACTGAGTCAAAAGTTATTATGACTTAGAGCCAATCTATTTGAATATTTATTACAGTGTTGCTTCGTAATAAGGCAAATCAGTTTACATGCTAATATTGTCATTAGCTCTTTTCTGCCTAAAGTCTTAAAGGCTTTCCATTCTAAAATTTTATTACTTTATATTAGATGAATATATTTGAGACTTTATACTTGGTTTATCTTCCCTAATATAGAGATTTTTTTTTTAAAGAATGTTGTACTAGTGGTTGATTTGGTTCTGGTAGGAGGTAATTTTCTTTTAAAAAAAACTATGGTTTCTGAAAATGGAATTGAGAAACCCTTTGCCTAGTTTTATTTGTGTTTTAAGAACAGTCACTGAACAACTGGCATAGACACAGCATAAGTATAAATAGATTTATATTATTTTAAACATACAGTTCTGCTAAAAATTTTTACAAAAGGCTGATCTTTTTTTTCCCCCAGAAACTCCAAAGAGACTTTTTTCTTTCTGAGATATTAGCTTAAACAGCTAAGGCTGTATACATACTCATACCTACATAATAGAAATAAATTTTAGGACTAATAGATGTAAAGGAAACTTTTTAAACAATATGAAAAGGAGCCCCCGATTTGCTACAACCTGAGAGGAAGACAGACCCCATTCCATAGTCCTTTATTTCTTCCTAGACAAAGTCAGATGGTTGTTTCAAGATATTTCTAAATCCTGTTTTAACTCTCAGATTCTGTAACATACTAACAGTAAAATTAAATTCAAAGAAAAAAAAAGAGTAGTTTTGGAGATGACAGTGGAGCTAAACAGCTGTTAACTAAGCTCCTAATCATAGCTAGAAGGCTTCTTGCTACTTGAATATTGAGCAATAGCTTTCCAACCTTGAATTAATTACCATCAGAAGTGTCTTATTCTGGTGTTAAAGACAATATATCTCTGATTCAAGACATAGCTTTGAGAGAAAGTATACATCTTTAATCACATGTAACTCTTCCAAGTTGATTTTATAGCATTTAATTTTATTCCATTTTTCTTCTTATTTTGCTGTGAGTCATCTAGCTCCACAGAGTATAAAATAATATCCTCAGTACCTAATAAGCTGGCAGGGACATTTCCATTTGAATGTAGATGCCATGGAAAATTTAGCTGAATTAGGGTATTATGCCTCACTTATTTTTAAGTGTTCCATATTGGAAGATTGATGATAGGAATGTTTTAGTTCATATTGATATTTGGGAAATGTATCTGATGCTTTGAGACAGATTGGAGTATAACAGGTGAAAGGCTGCAATTTAAATACATAGGTATAATGAAGAAAAAAATTACAGCCACTTGGGAAGGTGAGCAGTGTTTTGAATACCATCGTCATTCTTTCTTGTTTTATTATTTAATAAGAAAATGAAGGGTATTAAATTATTAGTACAAATGTTAGCTACTTTGGATAGTTAAAAAAAGAGTTTTCTTGAGATACCATCTCATTTATCTACATGCAGTCCACAGTGAATAAATAGTTTGCAAAATATTAGACATTGACTAATGTAGAAAAGTATCCTCCCGTGTCTTTTTGTTTTGGTTGGGAGTTGGTCTTGAGGATATGTTTTAAAATGACCTATCACAAGCTGGGCGTGGAGGCGCACACTTGTAATCCCCGCGCTTGGGAGGCTGAGACAGGAGGATCGCGGAGGTTCGAAGCCAGCCGCGCTGGCTTAAGAGACCCTGTTTCCAAATTTAAAAATATAAAACGGGTTTGGGAGTGTAGCCCGGAGGTAGAAGGGCTTCCAGGAACCCCGGTACCACACACACACACAAAAAAATAATAATAATAAAATAAAATGACCTGTCATTTTCTTGTGTAAATTCTTTAATGTTCATCTTTTTCACATAAAGATTATTTTTAAGGTGAGCTCTCCAAAATGGATCCACATGGTGACACAGGCTTGTAATCCCAGTGTTTGGGAGACTGAGACAGGAGGATTGCAGGTTTGTGGCCGGTCTCAGCAACTTAGTGAGGCCCTCAGCAACTTAATGAGACTCTGATTCCAAATAAAAAATAAAAATAGGGGGTGGGGTGTAGCTTGGAGATGAAACATCTCTGGGTTTAATCTCCAGTAAAACACACACACACACACACACACACACACACACACACACATACACACAGACACACACGAACCCTTCATCTTTTCTGTCTCATAAATATTTAAACTTAAAAAACTACAAATTAAAAAGAAATAAGTTGCCTAGCTATATAACAAAGTCAGCTATGAACTCAGCCCTTATTTTAAATCGACTGTAATGGATTGTATTACTTGCAAATCATTTAATTTTTTAAAGTCCCATAAAATATATACTTTTTTTGGAGGGTGGGTGGATGTCTCTAGAAGGGCCATCCTATTTACTGAAGAGTGTTCCCCAGCGATGATCCCATGAAATAAAAATGCTCGGGGGCAGGGATCTTCAGCTGCAAGCATCTGAGCCACTGTCTCATCAGTGTCAGCCACCAGCGTCTCCCACCAGCACCACAAGCAATGACTCTCCAGCTCTGTGATAAGTCATCGAGTAGTCACCCTGCAGGGGCTGGAACCCACAGAGCCGAAGCACATGTACCGGCATGCCCCCTGTGTCATGATCATTCAAACCAGGGTGTCTGCTTAGGAGCCAAAGGATATGGGCTGGAAAAAAAAATGGGCAAGATACGATTTCCAGGGAAGTGAAGTTGATGTGTTACTCACTGGGTAAAGCGGGTAAGATTTTAACTAAACAAGTAAAAATACTCTCTTGGCAACCTTTCCCTAGCTACTCCCACAGCAGTTTCCAGAACTGAAGATGAATTCCACTGAACTCCTAAGTGCACTGCAATCCGTAGATGATCAGTTAGTCAGGATAAATGCCACTGATTACCGCTGAATTATGCATACAGACATTTACAACAGCCTGTGTAATGAACTCATGAAAACAAATAATAATTATAGTAGAGATCTAGTATTTAAATTTCCACATATTTCCTCAGTCCCAAAAGGGATATTTTCCAACTGGTTAATACTGTTATATAACTTAGTAAGAATAAAAATGTTTGAGATGCAGTGTTTGCCACACTTGTTTCTCTTTAGATTTCATACATTCAAGCTTAGATATGTCTTTTGTTTCCTAGAGAAATTTCTTTATTTTTATAATATATATTTGCTCAAACATACTATCAGGCAGTCTCCTATGATATTATCCCAGCTATAAAACATATCAATATGTTTATAAATTAATAGTTAGAAGTATAATATGGAAATGTATTTTAAAAAAGATTTCAAAATTTTAGAAACAGTTTTTAAATTGACTTAGATCTTTACAATTTTAAACATAGGCATTTTTTTTAACAAAGGCTACGTATTTTTTAATTTTTCATAAACACAAAAGTATTTGACTCAGATTTGTTAGGAAAGATCTTCGTATATTATCTTGAAGAAATAAAAATTGAATCGCATTTTCTTTGTTGTTTTTAATCGTTTGATACAAGAATACAGCTCTGCGTTCGTAGCTGGACGATTCTTTGAAAGTGTAGCTCTTCTCTGTGGTTCATACCTGAAACACGAGGCTGATTTAGACGCACAATGAGATGTAGATCGGATTTGCTGAGTAATAGCTGCTGGACACTGTCCATCTGTCAGATTGCTGTGGAGAAGATCATATATTAGATCTAGCTGTGAGGAGAGCCAAAGACCAAGGAATATAAAAGAACATCTTGTTGGCTGTCAGTGTGTTTTTAGGAATATGAGCTGCCATAAAGAATGCACAAGTGTCACCTCTCTTGTCCGTCCCCACCTCCTGGCAGGACGTCCGAGCTGGACTGCCCTGTGTATCTTTTGGGGGACTGTGCATCTGTGGCTGCATCTGGACAGCTGCCTGGGCTGTTTTTATTCTTCTGCTTCTGTTTCCCTTCTTATTTTCCTTCCTCATTTCCTTCCCCTTCTCCTTCCTCTCTCTTCCTGAGGACTCAGTGTGATTCAGAGTAGGATCTGTGGTTGGTGATTCACCTGCCATTTTCCTGTGAATTTGAACCAAAACCCCAGGTCCATGGCTAGGAGAACAGCAGGAACTTGGAATTCCAAGTAGTATAAAGGTTCTCATGGTGTGTGAGAAGCCGCTGACAATGATGGTAATTGTTTCTCTCTCCAAATATGCCTTCAGTTTTGGATAAGATAGTATTTTCACTCTATATGTTAAAATTATGCTTAGAAGCAATGCTTTTTCCACTGTGTTGGCCTGAGCCTTTTGCTTCTGTAGATCCTTGAATCTGGGTTGATTTGAAAGTACCTATTACTCTCCGTACCATGTGCAGAGACCTGAGCCTACATATGGCACAGAGGAAGCAGAGTAGCTCAGACCCATGCAGTGACTATCGAACCCAATTAAGTTCCCATCCTGACAAGTCCACTGAGCCATAGACTACTGGCAGATTAACTTGTTTGCTTTTCCATTTCACCCTCTGTTGTTTGGGAATCATAACAGTGCCTACTGAATACAATTGGGAAGTCTTAAATGAGCTAATTAATATATATGATGCAGACAGATGTGGTAGTGCACACCTGTAATCCTAGTACTTGAAAGATTGAGACAAGAGGATTGTAGGATGGAGGACAGCTTCAACAATGTAGTGAGACCCAGCAATTTAGCAAGATCCTATTTCAAAAGGAAAAGTAAAAAGGGCTGGGGGTGTAGCTCAGAGGTAGAATGTTCCTAGGTTCAAACCCCAGTACCACACACAAACACAAATATATGGGAAACATTTAGAAAAGTGCCTAATACAGATTATATGTCAGTAGAAGTCACTTTTCATGTTGTAATTATGTGTCCAAACACAAATTATGGAAATTATTTAAGTCAATATTGTGACACACATCAATATATTTGGAGAACATATATTCATGGTTTAGAATCATTGACATTTTCTCATTTAGAATGCCTTAATATCGAATAACCAATCTAATGCTGTAAGTCTATTGTTAGATAAAATTTATAGCTGTCCCATGATGAACACAAAGAGCATTAAGATTTTTTTCTGTCCTAACTATCCACATAAGACATAGTAGTACATTTGTTCTTCTACCTCTGTTTTGTTTTATGATAGCTAAGTTTATATTTTACTACTATGAAAAATAGGTATAAAATAAAATGCAAATGTGTTTTAATGTTGTTACCACTGTAAATTGGTTGATAATGTTTACTAGTATATATATACCTACTTGATATTTATGTAATAGCTAAACAGCTTTTTGCACAAAAAAATTAAAAATGTGCTTATATCATTGCTTTTGTCAGTGAAATACTTCCTTTCTGTAATCTTCCACGGCTTTTCATAATTTCAGTAACATCAGAAAATCATACCCAACATACTATGGCATATCCTCATTAGGAAAAAAATGAAAATATATGTTTGTAGAAGAATGAACATTCTGTCAATTAAGCAGTTACATTTTGATTCGTACAATGGTGATTCTGTGTCTTTAACTTGCATTCAGTGACTTAAACTTAGGTTGGAAACCATGGCAATGAAATAGAAAACTTGTTGTATAAGGTCACCATTCTCATTTTTGATGAATAACCTTAGGTTTTTCAGTCCGAGACTATAGCATCCTGGTAGAATGTACACTGAAGCAGGCATTCTTACACATTTGGCTCTTGGCTAATTCGTAAAATGTTAATTTCTGAAAAATATCTACCAGCCAATGATCATAAATTCAGGGTAATTCCAGCATTTCCTCTGCAGTAGAAAACACCTGTGCATGAATTGCTCTTATTAGAAGTTCAAATTTAAGACAGTGTTCGTGTTTCTTTCAAACTTTTGTTTTGATTGCAGTTTGTGTTTTTGGCAAGATGTAGTTTCCTTTCCTGGAACTTTTTCAAATTGCTCAGAATTATCTTAATTGAATTTATTGGAACACAGATTTTCTAAATGACAGTTGCATTTAATAATTGCTGCAAATAAGCATTGAAGAACTATGAATATGGTTGGAAAACTTTCAGATTATTAATTGGTTACTAGGTATGAGCCTCTAAAAAGGTATTGAAAGAGCTTTCATAGCGTTGACTTCATCCTGCTTATTCTGAAAGCCATGATTAACTATACCTAGTAACATGAGCTTGAGGAAGAAATATCTTAATGAATTGTATCAAGCCCTTCATATGAGTTACTGCATTTTCACATGATATATTTTAGTGTAGCTTTTATACATTTTCCCTTGCTGTGTTTATTTTTTAATTATTTCTGCTTATGCACATTAAATGTGTGTAGGTTCCATTGCACCATTTTGTAAGCATCTAGTTCCTTATGAATATCAATATATGTTTTTGTTTGGCATTACACAGACAGCTTTTTGCAAAAAATATATTTTAAAGTTACTCATATCATTTATTTTTTTCAATGAGATGCTTTTTGTAATCTTCCGAGGCTCTTCATAATTTTAATAATATCAGGAAATCATACCCGAAGTACCACGTTATATCCTTATTCAAAATTTTAAAAGAATATATATTGGTAGGAGTATGAACATTCTATCAATTAAGCAATTACATTTTGAGTTGTACAGTTCTGATACTGCATGTGTAACAGGTACTTAGTGACTTAAACCCAGGTTGAGAACAGTGGAAATTAAAGAGAGAACTTGTTGTATAGGTCACCACTGTCATTTTTGATGAATAACCTTAGGTTTTTCTGTCTGAGGCTGTAGCACCCTGGTAGAATCTACACTGAAGCAAGAATTCTTAAGCATTTTCAAGTTAAGCTATTTTTGTAGTTTTTGTTTTGTTTTGAATGGCATGTTCTTGTACCATAGTATTTGAGAATAATTATCCTGAATAAGATGGGATATGGTGAAGGAAACAGAAGTTTCTTGTTCTTCCTTGCTTTTGGAAAAATCCTAATGGCAAAAAAAGTCTTTAAGACAAAATAGGGCTTTATACCATGCGTTTTTGTTATAACAGTTTTGATACGTAGGTTTTACTTATATAAAAAGGTGGCTGTGAACTCATGACCACACTTGAGGTTATTTGCCACAAAGCCTGGTTTGAAACATGAACACATATGGATTGGGGGAATGTGTGAATATGTGTGTAGCAGAAATGGGAAGGTAGAAGCAATTTATAGGCTTCCTTGTTGGAAATAGGTCCATAAGCTTCTGGCTTGAATAGAAAAATCCCAGGGTATATTGAACTGTTATGTGTCTTTATTTCCTAGAAAGTAAGAGTAAAAAACAGCTTGTACCTACAAGTCCATACTATCCTATTAAGAAATTGCTAGAGTTAGATGTTTTAAATTTTAATATAACATAAACACATGAATAGATCTTGACTCCTTGTTGAAGTATTTTGGTAAAAAACAACAGGTAAACATATTCTATATTGATTGATGGAAAATCATTTGTTATAAAGCTCATTTGAGTGAAGATATAGTATACTCCATAGTCAGCACAACTTCATTTCATTTTACTTTTCCATATTGAGAGTTCTGTGAAAATTGGTCTTAATTTAATATGCAGGTAATTGTCCTTTCCAATCAGATTTGTTAAGTTTCACGCCTGTTCTATAAAAGATTGTTTTATCTCTGTGATTAAAAAATGTTAATCTAGTTTAGGTTTGTTACAGTAGAAAAAGGATAACATGTTTCTCTGAAATACTCAATTTTATTTCACATGATGAACTCAAAGAGAGAATGTAAGAGGTTTAGTTATTTGATGCCAAGCAGTTATTTAATGGACTTATTTCTTTAGTTTTCAGCAGCTCTTCGACATCCTAACCTGTTCCAGTGCAGAGGTCATGCTTTTTAATTCTGGGCTCATATCAAGTGTTTGGTATATTTATCAAACTGATTTGGAAACAACCTCAGTGTAACTAAGTACTGACAACACACTCCTTAGTTACCCGAAGGAAGGTATATTTAGACTTGTTTAGTAAGCAGAGGTGATAATGTTTAACCAAGTAAGCAAACATCAGGATGAAATAGTGTGCCATTAATCCCACTTGGCTTAGAACGAGCCTCGTGGAAAACCAGCTGACCGCTCGCTCCTCCTCTTGTCTTACGCAGTGGTTGAGCAAAACTCATGCAATGATTTACATAGTTGTTGAGCAGAATTCACGTAACGATTTATTAATCAAAATATTTTAGGAAACATTCTTCTTTTCTGAAGTCACATAAAATCATAATGTAGGGTCACATTTTGGATCTGTGATAGAATCCTTGTCACTTACCTTGATGTTTGGTCACATAAGATAATCTAAAAGGGACAAGAGTAGAGAAGTCACATGTTGTGTTAACCAGAGAAGCTAGAGAGAAAATGGTAGTTGGATTTTCTTGCCCGTTTTCCACAGCTTCAAGTAATTTGGAGTGAGAAATTAAAAAAAAACAAAACTTTGAAAATCTAAAATAAGTGGGAAAAATGTGCTTTTTCTAGAGGATGTTTGAAATTTTTGCAGTACTTTTCATATCTATAAATGCTTCTGGATATGTAGCTCAGACAATTATACAGGGTGCGTGTGTGTGGTATTTTTTGGGGGGGGTGTATGTGTGTGTATGTACATGTGTACACGTGCTCATGCATGGTACTGGGGATTGAACCAGTGGTGTTCTACCTCCAAGCTTCACCCCAGCCCTTTTTATTTTTTGTTTTGAAACAGGGTCTTGCTAGGTTGCTGAGAGTCCTGCTACATCATTGAGGCTCTCCTCAAAGCCCTGAGCCTCCTGCTTCAGCTTCCCAAATAATGGGATTACAGGCCTGTGCCACCATGCCCAGCTGCACGTATCTTTAATACTTTCCCAGTCAGAAGGCATTTGTCTATAGCAGCAGAGGAAACAGGGGTTGCAGTTTGCTTCTGTTGCATTGTCTCATCGTGTTGTATTGGCTGCGCCACAGAAGGCTGTCTTTCCCCTGTTTTCTTTACCCTTTAAATTCAGTGTATCATCTCTAACATTTTGTTCACTCATCTTCATTAATTTTGCTCTGGCATCCCTGAGTAATGCTACTTACCTTGTACATCATTACCCCAGGCTTGTTTGGGAGTTTCCACATGTCTCCCAGTCACAGCTCTCCAGGACCGAGGACCACTTCCAGGAGGTGGTGAGACCCTCCCTTCATCCTCACAGCCAGGGAGAGGAGGACCAGCTTGAATCATCCCTGGCCTCAAGGAGCTTTTACATTAAAGAGCTCCTGTAAAGTACCACCAGGCTTTCGGTCTGATATAAGTTCTTCCATCTCTTCTCTTAAAACCACCTTCTTTTACCCACTGGACACCTCTAGGATGGCGCACAGAGGACCAGTTTGTGCACACTGTCTTGCTCCAGGATGCTCAGGTGCAGCGGGTGCACCTTAACTGCTATGTAGGGAGGCATCAGGAATAGTCCTTAGAGTCCTTAATAGCTATGCAGGGGGTGGTTAGGAATTCCACCTCAAACTTAAGATCCCTCCAAAGCCCACCAAACCACCGAGGACTTCACAGTTAGGTCTCAAGGTACTCAAAGCTCTTTAAATGGTGTGTAATTCTTATGTACATCTTTCTGAGGAGCGAGTCCACAGAGTGTGGAGGTGTTTGTGCTGCGCCATGATTCTCCACAGCTTAAGAGCTGTTTATATCCACTATCTAGTGCCCAGAGTATTCTGAAAATAGTAGAGATGTGAAAACTTTATAGAGAATTCTGTCTCATGAACAGGGAATATACTTTATTACCGTAGAGAAGCTGGTCTAAAGGATCCATTGTAACAAGATCAACAAAGGTCTGTTATCCCCACGGAGTAATGGCTGTCATGGAACTAACTCTCAAGAGGTCACGCTCTTGAGTTGTTTTTGTAGAAATCATCTGAGCAGTTCTGCTGTGTTATATCGATGCCATGGGGCTGGGGGGTATGGATGCTTTTCAGGATGAGGCATACAATATTGCTACCATCTTGGAAAAATAACATCTTTAAAAGTGATGAATTTGGAGACTGCATGTTTAAATTGTGACTAAGAGAATTTGTGATTCCAGCCTCCGTGTCTATCATCAGAGAAGATGTGATCTATATACACTATGGTGTTTTAGTCAGCCATTAAAAACAACCACAACAACAACAAAAAAATTACGTAATTTGTAGGAATATGAGTGGAACTTGAAAAAACTGTATTAAGTGAACTAAGCCAGACTCAGAAAGTCAGGGGTTCTTTGTCCTCTGTTTTCTCTCATATGTGTAAGCTAAAGAGAAAAAAAGAAAAAAGAAAGGATAGAAGGAAGACATCTTGAAAACAGAAAGGAGACCAGTAGATTAGAGAAAGTGGAAACCACAGGGAGGGAGAGGGGAGGGGAAAGAGGGAATGAAATCGACCAAATTGTATGCATGTATGAATCTTTAACTATTATGTGTCATTTTAATGTACCAATTCATTAAAAATAAAATGAATAACAGAGGCATTTCTGATATCACCTTCACTCACCTCAAATTTACTTTTTTATATATTAAATACTGAGTAGATCTATATTATATTGATTCTAGGTAAATGTAAATCCATACTATTAAAGGAAAAATACTACTATATTTATATTTATATTGCCTAGCTATAAAATTACAGAAAAAAAGAAAATGCAATGTATATATTTTGATAAGAATACAAACTAAATTCATGTTGATTTTTTTTGTTTTTGTTATTTTTTATTTTTATATTTTTTTAAATTTTATATGGAACATACTGAAAAAGTCATACATTCAGACTATGCTTGGTACTCCTCCCATACATTGATTTTTAGAAGTTACAGTTTCCAAAAATGACACTTTGTTGTCTGTGTAGGAATGGGCTTAATGACAGTGTTGTAGAACTGTGTGTCTAAGAAAAAGAAACTGAATAGTGGCTTGATGTGAGTGTCATCTCATACTCTTAGGCAGCCCGGCACAGTGCTCAGCCCTGACCAAATCAGGCAGGCACTGAATCAAGTCATCTTTAACTTCACAGGCAGCTGCTGGCCTTATATGTATTTGTTTTTCAGTTTTGGTTTTAAGACCTTGGAATCCAAGCTTCCGAAGGATATTCTTGCTTTATAAAATAAACATCCTTTTGTGTTGCTTTGGAAATGTCTGATGTTATAGAATGATGTTGTTGGGAGTTTATAATCCACACTTGGGGCCATTAGATGGGCTGTGGTCCTGAGTTGGGTAGGTACTGATCTTAGCATTGTTTGTAGATTTGATTCTTTAATAGGCATGGTGGCCTAGAGTTTATTTAGATCATTATTACTTCTTCTTTGAGCTTGAAGAAATAGATGAAATAACTATTCAGTGGTTTACAAAATTATTTCTACCTAGTGCAAGAGAAATTGTACATTGCTAGTAGAGATCTGAGAGAGAGAGAGGGAGGGAGGGAGGGAGAGAGAGAGAGAGAGAGAGAGAGAGAGAGAGAGAGAGAGAGAGAGAGAGAGAGAGAGAGCGTGCGTGCACAGGAGTGAGCGACTGCAAGCGAGTGCACCCGCTGTATTTGGTAGGAAAAAACTTAGTTTTGAGTTTGTGATTCATGTGTTTGCTGCAGCTTGGAATCAAATAGCTTAAAATGTTTTATCGAATAAATTTATGGGGTAAATTTTAGCATCTGCTTCTTTTCCCTAAGAATATTTCTTCTTGTGTTTAGGTTATATCTTTAAAGAGCATTTGAGACTTAAGTAAATGAGGTCCTTCTCTGCTTTCTGTTTTTGAGAGTGGAGAAAGGCCCATGAGGGATTAAGAGAAGAAGAGGGACTGGTCCTCTCAGATACTCTGCAATATTTTTGTTCTTCAATTTTTAAAAAATCACCCTCCTCCTTTTTTATTTATTTATTTTTTTTCAGTAGTGGGGATGGAACCCAGGGTCATTGTGCCAAGCTACCCCTCAGCCCTATTTTTTAGTCTTTTTATTTTTTTGAAACAGGGTCTCATTGAATTGTGAAGGGCCTCCCTAAGTAGCTGACCCTCCTCCTTTCTTTCTTTCTTTCTCTCTTTCTTTCTTTCTTTCTTTCTTTCTTTCTTTCTTTCTTTCTTTCTTTCTTTCTTTCTTTTTTTGTGGGTCTGGGGATGGAACCCAAGGGCATTTGACCTCCAAGCTACAGCCCCTGCCCTATTTTTTATTCTTTATTTTGAAACATGGACTCACTAAGTTATGGAGGGCCTCACTAAGTAGCCAAGGCTGTCCGCAAACTGCAATCCTCTGGTTTCAGCCTCCCACATGCTGGTATTACAAGCATGTGCCACCAAGCCTAGCCCCTCCTCCTTTCTAACAACTGTTTTTACTCACCTAAAGTGAATGAAATTGTTAAAATCTTCATAGATTTCAATTGTATCAGTAGATATTCAGATATATACCATTCCTGGATAATTAAATATGAACAGCACTAATGTAATAATTGAAATATTCTATTCAGTACCTTTTCCACATGATGCATAATCCCACACCCAACAGATGAAAAAACATATAAAACTTTAAAAAACTTTTCTATTTTAATTGTAGATTGACAATTGCAGTTGTTTTTGAGATAAAAAGTAATATCCTGGGCTATTAATTTAGCATGGAATAATTCATTCAAGTGAATTAACATATCCATCACCTCAAACATTTTTTTGGGGGTTGAGAACACTTGAAATTCACTTTTCTAGCAAATTTGAAACATAAAATATTATATTAACTGTGTATACCATGCTGTGTAATTCATCGCCTACATACCTTACATAATCCTTTTGCCATAGAATCACTTTATTTTATACATAACAAGTCAAATCACATTATAATACATTGATCATTTAAAAAAGGTTTGTTTTTATTTATTCACAATGCTGGGGATTGTCCAGAGCTTTGAACACGCTGGTCTGACTAAGGCGCCCAGGCTGACCTTGACTTTGTGGTCTTAATGCCTCCCTGAATACCTAGGATTATAGACATGGACCACGACACGTAGCTCAGAAAACAAAGTTTAAATCTTTTTCGAGTGATATTAAAATGAGTATAATCTGGGATCCACATGATAGAATTTCTACAAAACATTAATATTTATCTTCTGGGTCACCACCCCCAAAGATTAATAGCACCCTGTCTAGAATACTTGTCCTCGGCTATGTTAGTTTAACAGTAATAAAATTGATGGACTAGTTCACTATTTTATGTCCTGTTGCTGGTCTTGGTCATTTGGCTAAAGCCTATTCCATATTAATCCCTTGAGTCAACAGTTAGGAACATTCAGTGATATACTTGAAATATTTCTTAACATGTGGTATTTAGAGTGTTTAGAATGTCAAAGGAGCCTTTGTAAAAATCTTCCCCTTGGGTAGTTCAAAAGATATTTTAAAAGTTATTTTTCAAAGGACACAGTGTTTGAAGACTTTTAGAAAATATCAATCTAGTTGAGTACTTTTGGGAAAAAAAGAAAAGTTTAGTACTAGGGGAGAAAATTGCAGCATACAATAAAGTGATATATTAGTCAAATAATCTATGAAAATTTCAAGAAAATAGTATGTTGTTTATTTTCAGGTGAGAAAAAGAACTTTTGCATTTTTTTTTATGAACAAGAGAATGTGTTTGATGCTTCCTTGGGGAGCTACACCTTCCTCCATAATTGAATTTTTCACATTTTATGTTCAAATGTAAATGACTGAGGAGATATCATAACCTGATCATATTTTCCATAGAACATATTAAACCTTGTTTCTATGGCAACGATTTTTAATTGGCAAATCCCATTCTGTCAGTACTCCGGAGTCTATTTTTCTTGGGTACAATGAATTGTTAGAAAGGCTTCACACAGTAAGAGTTACATTTGGCATTATTCTTTGGCATGAAAGATGTTCATGGCCGAGGATTTATTTCATCAGATAATTTAGTTATCATGTGTCTGTGGGGTAGACTGTTGTTCAGAAATGATGCCTCTATCCCAAAACCCAAGTTATGTGTCAGACCTGCTGCTGATTGGTGCAGTCTTCGGGCTTGCACACTCATAGCCACCTGTATTATTTCACCCGAGAAAGGTGGATGACTGCCTTACCTGGCAGAAAACAACAGAGTATGGGGGGAAAAAATATTAACGTCCTTTTGGGCAGCATCTCAGATATTTAAAACTTTAGGTATGGCTTTTAGTTCCTTATGGTCTTGTCTTTAGTAGTATGGAGTAGATGGATTTATTAGAACCCAAGTTTGAAGCTTTCCTCTCATAAACTCTGTCCCTGGAATCAATGCGGTGCAGAACGTGGAAGCAGGTATTTGGTAAAGTTGCACTTGGCTACTGCAGTGTTATAAAAATAGATCAAGTAAACAGACACAGCGGGCCAGTACAGCTTGAATTTTGAATCCTTCTGAGACTCAGTATAACTATAATAGTCTGTAGTTCTAGAGAAAGAACTATGAATCCCTTAGGCAATTTTTTTTAATATTATATAATGAAGGGAGAACTATTTTACAGCAAAGAATCAGGTGTTGTGTCTTTTATAATTATTTCAGAGAGCTTTATCTGAAAGCTTCAATTTTTTAGCTATTCCAGTCTGCTGTCTACTTCTTTTTTTTTTTTTTGCCTTTGCTATTTTTATATCACTGCGGTAGCATAACCCTGCACCAAGCACAAGACAGCAGTGCAGTTGGTGTTGAATGTGAAACTGTATTAAATGAAAGCTAACAAAGCAGATCCTTAGAAAGAAGAAAACGGCTTGCATGGAAGCCTGCGGTATCACAATTAGATTTGTCTCCTAAAAGTGAAGAAGCGAAAGGAGTAAATAAACTGTGTATTTCCTCCTTCAAAAGTTGTGAGCCATTTAGTGGAGAATCAAAATGTTCAGTCACCCATTTTAATTATTCTCCATGACTGCGGATGTTCTGTGGAAGTGCTTCTTTCTCATATATCATCTTTGTCTCATAAAGTTGTGCTTGCTGCGTTTGGGGAATGCGTTCCCTTCATCTGAAGTCACAGGAAGCTTTTAAAGCTGAAAGGTTCAACTTTCCCTGAGGAAAGAGTTCCATTATATCTTTCTGATCCATACATGTGTCATGAGCAATTAAGAGCCTCATAATTTTATACTAATATATGTAGGAAACAAATCATGTGTGTGTGTGTGTGTGCGTGTGTGTGGTGTGTGTGTGTGCATGTGCACGTGTATACACCCACAGACACGTGTGTACAGGTATGGGTAGATTTGGCCATAATTATATGTTCCCAGCAGTCTAAGAAAAGGATGAGAGGTTATTATCAAATTAGGTAAAGAGTGGCGAATTATTTTATAAAGCTCATCCCACAAATGAGTGAGAAAAGTAAAAAGTAATAATTGAGCTTACGTGGCCTATATGTAGCTCCATGTATAGCTATCCATCTTCCCAGCCACCGGCCATCAATGTTGTTTTATGGCCAGTAGGATTTCACTTACACCCTTTGCATTCCTACAGTTTAGATTTATGGTTTTGGATATTCACAGACAGTCCCAAAGAGTCATGACATATAATCCATCGCATTGGTGCTTGGGAGGAAATTTAAGCCACGTGCTCAGAGTGGGCCAGGTGACTCAGCTGGAGAAGGCATGAGTTGGCTGCCAACCTCAATATGTCTCTGTTGACTGCTCACATAAACAGCAACCCTGATGAAGTGGAGTTCTTATCCATTTGGGAATTTACAAAGGTCTGGGGGACATACAGCATTAAAATACCAAGGCTTTTTTTCATACCAGTGCTATATAAACAAGACTTGAAAAATGAATATAGCAAAGGTTAGGAGTTATAGATTTTAGATATTTTGCTTTTATAATCCTAAGCAGTCCCAGGCTCATAGTGGAGAGGAACAATATGTCCCTGTCTCCTTTTTTTCCCTCTCGATTCTTGTGCTAAGAGCATTTATCCTGGTCCTGGGAATTTCAGATTCCCAATTCTGACATCTGCCTACTTATTTCCAATTCGAGGTTTCTGATTTTAGGAATTTATGACCAGAAACATCTTGGGAGAAGGGAAGAAGGGTCCAGAGTTTCTGGCAATGGTACATGATTCTGGTTCATAGATGGAGCCAGTTTGAGCAAGAAATTGGAAACCTTTATCAGTGATGTTCAGTACACCTTATAGGCCATACGTATATCATTTCCTCATAAATACAGGTAAAAGAACTGATTCAAATAAAGTAGTACTTTTATCATATGCAATGAATCATGCTCTAAAATAATGGCAAAGAAGGAAGGTCAGTTGTTTATGGAACCGTTTCTGAATTGCTAGAAAATATGAATGTAGATTTTATTAATAAGGTTTAATAATAAGCCCTATCTGATTTAGGGCATAATTTATTTTCTTTTCATCTTTTCCCACATTCATAGGATGTATTTCATAAACCTTGAGTGGTGAGCAGTCTTCTTACATACCCTTTTATGTGGGTGTATACAGATCTTTGTATATACAGACAAACATAACACACATCTATACGCATTCACACAAATCAAGAGTTATAAAGGAGCGGTACCCTCTGATGACATCAGCTTGGATCGGGCTTTTGGAAATGAGAGGCTGTGCCTTTTTTTTTTTTTTTTTGTAATGGGGAAGCATAGCCAAGAAGCAGCCACACCATGACTGGATGTGGATACTTGATGCAGGGAGAGGGTTGCTATTCATGGGCACAAAATTTGCAGAGTAGCTGAGCAGGACCTGGCACTGGGTGATGAGGCCCTGCTTAGCCAAAGCAGCACAACACACACCGCGGCCTTTGCAGTGTTGTGGGAGGGGCTACAAAGAACTTTCACCTAACAAGTCAGATAAAGCTGCAATAAACAACAGCTGTCCCCTACTGGTGTTCTCTAGGCTTTAAATATTGGACCAAGGGCATTATCAAAATTTCACTTAAATGTTCTCACTCATCTTACCAGGTCAGTAGTATAGTTATCCCCATTTTTGTTGGTGAGGACATTGAAGCCCAGAGAACTAAGTGATATGCACAAGGGCACCGGGTTGGAAAGTGGCAGGAGTAAGATTTGAACCTGAAACATCTTTCTGCTTTTCAAACCCCCACTATTAAGCTTTGGCTCTTTAATTCGTGTTAAGGGAACTCTGTCGCATATAAATGCGTTCTTTTTTGGAGAAATTAAGACCTTACCTGGAATGAATAATGACAATGATGGTTCCCACTATGAGACATGAGATCTTCATAAGAACATGCGTTATATAACTGCTGGCACATTCCTTCCCAGTCTTTTGACACTACCATCCAATTTCCTGACCTTAATCCTACATTTCCATTTCTTCCAGCTCCTCCTGCCTACAAAGCTTTCTCCTTATGAACTTGGCGTTTGCATTTCAACACTTGGTTCATACAACTTTCTTGAAAATCACATAGGGACCAAAAGCTCTGACAGCTCAGAAGCCTTGGAGGCAGGTCTGTGGACAGTGTCCGGGTTTAATTCTACATGCTTTTTTATCCGATGCATTTAGCTCCTGCCTGCCATGGTTTGTTTTTTTTTTGCAGCCTACTTCTAAACATATGCCAGACATTACTGGGATGATATTTCCTATAGAAAACACCTTAGTGCAATCCGAGATGAAGAACAGAGTATCCAGGAGAGGAAGGTAAAAAAGCAAATTGATCAGCAAAGTGCTGACATCCTAATCAGGAACAGCAAGAAAAGGCATGCAGTCGCCTGCAGCAGGCTGAATCTGTTGTCTGTTCTCTTCCCACCCCCAGCCCCCAGGCTAACAGGGAAGCACATTTTGAAAATTCCGGTGAATGCATTCCAGTTCTATTTTGGTGGAAAAGGCTGAGTTTGCAGAGAGTTGGTAATAAAGTATCAGCTGTCTCTATACCTCCGTCATGATCTCAATTGAGCTGCAAGCTTTTGAAGTTTCTTTTACTGAGCATGGGTTACAAATACAAGGAAAATCGTTAAGTCCCATCATTTTGTGTTTTTAAAAAAATACATGCTTTCATGCTGGAGATACATTTGAGATTTATAAACAGTAAGTAGTTGTACAAAGACTTCTTTTTCCCTTACATAGTGCAGTGCAAACAAATCTTTGCCAGAGGTCCCTAAACATGAGCCTTATTATTTTTTAATACATTCCCCTTTTTAGGCAATATTATATCTATGTTGAATTGTATTTTGATTTTCTTACTGCTATATAATGCTTTTATTTAAAAAATCTGAGCTGGGTGTGGTGGTACGTGCTTAAAATCTGAGTACTTGGGTGGCTGAGACAGGAGGATCGGAGGTTTGATGCCAGCCTCAGCTACTTAGTGAGGCCCTGTTTCAACAAAAAAGAATAAAAAATAGGGCTGGAGGTATAGCTCAGAGGGTAGGATGCTCTTGGATTCAATCCCCAATACCACCAAAATACAATACAAAACAAAAATCTGGAGCCTCTTTCTGAGACAAAAATTCAGAACTGAAATTGATACCTGACCCATTGGAATGGTGTTAATGGGGGACAAAATTTAACAAATCGAGCCTTTGTACATATTTACATTTTCTAAGCTATTTCAGAACTTAAGAAATGAATGGAATGCTTTTGAAAATGAGCCTACTTCTGCCTCTTTGAGTAAACAACCACCCCAGAATTTCTGCTTTTGTTAAGCAGCCACAAGAAGCCCCAAACATTCAAAATGTTAATCATGTGTTTTGAGTAACAAGTGTCTGCTTTAACATTTCTTCTTTGGAACCCCTTTCTATTTTCGTGCTCCCTGACAATATTATGTAAGGTCCTTAATTGCATGTGCTGCGGGAAGATGAGCACAGAAGGAACAATTCTCACAAAACCAGCCTTGGGGATAGTGCAGTGCTATGCCAGCCCCATCCCGTTTTTCTGAAAGTTAGTTTGTCCAGCTCTTTTTGCAGTAATGTCAGGAAAACTTTACATTATAAGTGAAAGGTTGAAAATAGAGTTAGGGAGTTTAGGAGGGAGGTAAAAACACCAACCGGGTTATCAGCCGGCCATGTGGGAAAGGACCGACAGGCCACGTGTCTGGAGAGTTGCACATAGTCTAATCAGCCAGCTGAGTCACATGCTGGGTCAAAGGAACATCTGTAGTCTCGTGACCTCTGGAGTCTGTCTTGCGATATTTGGAGTCTCGCGATATTTGGAGTCTCGCGATATCTCCGTTTCTGGCTTCCGGGGTTCTGTCTCCTGTTCCCACTGTGAGATCACATGGGAGAGGGGAGGGACCCGACTTATAATACTTATAATACGATGCAAACATATTTCTGAGGATTCATCTGAGTAGAAAATCTCCAAGGCCCACTTGTCTGGTTTGATCAGGAAGGACACATGTGCAGATGTCCTTCTGAGTTTTCTGGTATTCTGTGAGGTGAGCGCTTTGCTGCTCAGAGTGATGTTTCTTACCCCATCAGGGCGTCTACCAGCCACTCTAGTCAGATGTCAGAGGAAGGTAGAAGGACTCCATTTTTGTGCTGTCCCCTGACTTCTGTCCCTCCTACCCCAAATCCGCTCTTCATGTGCACCTGTTTTCTGAAGAGCTGTGTGTGCTGGAAGACAGACATCCTGTTCCCAAAGAGAGTGGGTGTTGAAGGTTTGACTGGCCCTGGGGTGCACTTAGATCTGTAATGCAGGTTAGAATTTCAAGTCTCCTTGGAGCTGGAATCTGACTTAGAGAATTTTTTGCTATCCAAGATGGATCGAATGTTTCAGAATACTAATGGACGTGATAATTGTAGGCTTTTCACTTTCTCAGATTTGAGCTAGAAGTCTCTGGAATTATAATCACTGGGAAAGAAAGCCATTGGCTTACTTTCTTAAGAGAATGAGTGGGTAGGGTGAAAGATAAATGCTTTGAGGGCTGAGGCAGTGTCTCGTCACTATTTAGCTCAATTTAGGCATACCTTTTCTTGAGTATATCTCCCTTGAAGTCACCGTCCAGTGATGTCCTCTGTATCCAATTTCCTTTACTAGTTGGAATTGCATTTTGTATTTCTGTCTCTATCCAGGATAATGATAAACTATTGTATATGGTACCATCCATCCTAAGAATAAGCAAATAGATACCCAAACTAATTTAGTTAATTAATTAATTTATTTATTGGTACTAGAAATTGACCCCCAAAAGTGTTCTGCCACTGAGCTTCACTCCATCCTTATTTTATTTGTATATTTTTTTGAAATGGGATCTTGATAAATTAGTGCATGTTGGCCTTGAACCTGCAATCCTCCTGTCTCAGCCTCCCAAGTGCTTGAATTATATGTGTATATTACCATGCCCAGCTTCAGATATATTTATTAATGGACCAATATAAAAAGAGATATAAAAATGATATGCATAATGATAAACTATTGTATACTGTACCATCCATCATAACAATCAGTAGTAACCCCAGAATTCGGGAGGCTGAGACAGGAGGATCACGGTTTGAGGACAGCCTCAGCTACTTAGTGAGGTCCTTTGCAACTCAGTGAGACCCTGTTTCAAAATAAAGAATAAAAAATATGGCTGGGTTGTAGCTCAGAGGTAGAATGCTCCTGGGTTCTATCCCCAGTACTGGAAAAAGAAAAAAAAAGAATATTAACAAGTTTATGGATATATTTTTTCCTATGCATAAGCAATAATAGTACCTTTTATTTGAATATTACATAGTTCACTAGCTCTGTATAGAATTTGTTTTCTCAAAAACGTCATTTCTTTCTCAGATTCCTCATAGATATTAGCACTTTTGAGCAGCATTTTTTTTTTCCAAAAATTCTACTAAAACACAGTAATCTAATTTGTAGAGTTTTTCTAGCAGTCATTGAGAGTATCCAGTTCATAATTTGATTTCGTCACTGACATTCGGTTTAGCCTACATGGTTTCCCAGAGATGACCCTATCATTTTTTAAATGAATTATCAAATAGATTTTCTTCATGATTCAATCCAAAATGAGTACCATTGAGACCTACTACCATCTTTGCTAATACTTTGGGGTAAAGCTGAGATTTTCAAAGGGTAACATAGACAACTTGTTTACAGTGTGCAAAAAACCATGGACAGTTAGTGGAAATTTGTAGTTTCAGTGTGTACTGCTGTGACAGACAGCCCTACCAACTCTGACAGTATTTCTCGACAACAAAGGATTTCTTAGTTCTTGTTTTCTTAGTTGCTGTATTTTTAAAACACCACTGGCTATTAGAATTTCAACTTGATATTGTTTTAGTTCTAAATATAGCCTGGCAAATTTGTTTATAGGAGACACGTGAAGCAAGCAGATGTCCGGGTCACTTGAATTGTTCGGTGACCTTGTACAAATTATTTAATTTCTCAGGATCTGTGAATACTTGTCAGCAAAGTGGGAGGTACTAATACTCATGTCATAGAATTGTTGGGAGGACTATGTGAGATTTATTCTTTCCTTTATTCGACACCCTATGGCACACTGCTAGTCCTAGTGCAGTGAGTTGAGACCCCTGTTCTCCTGGACCTTGTGTCCCTAGAGGAGGAATAGGCAACATTCCTTGTGTGTCAACAGGACTCCAAGTGTGGCCACTGCTCCTGACTCTGGCACACTGTGGCCAGTGCTCTTCCAAGCATGGACCATGAACAGTAGTGATTTTTATCTCATTCTCCACATATCAATTTTTTTAACCTTAGAGTTCAATATTATATTCATAATTTGCAAAACAGACATCTGGATAAGCAGTTTTTATTCTTCTTTTTGACAGTACTGGGGATGGAACCCAGGGGCAGTCTACCTCCGAGCTATACCCCCAGCCCGATTTTTATTCTTTATTTTGAAACCGGGTCTCACTAAGTTGCAAAGGGCTTTGTAGCTGAGGCAGTCCATGAACCTCCTGTCTCAGCCTCCCGAATGCTGGGATTACAAGTGTGCACCATCATGCCTGTCATTGAGTTTTTATTCTGAGAGAAAGACTTCCATTTCTAAAAGTCAGTGTTGCCTAGTACTGTTCAAATGTACTGAAAGTTTCCTCAACTTTAAACATCTTGATGATAAGAATGCTGGCATCCCATTCTAAGATCTGCTCTGTCTCAAGTGGTTGATACTATGTTTTAAGCAATAATATTCATTGACGGCTTGCAAACTTGATCTGTTTGTAGTGCTTTCAGGTAATCTTGTTTAATATTTCCCTAAAGCAATCTTATTTTGGCAATACGGTCACACATTATAAATCTTTTCTTGCTGTGTTATTTGAACTCCAGTCCTTGTGCCATTCTGGAAAGGTCTGGAAAGGATCCCACCCCCACGCCCTTCACAGCCCCCAATGCCAGTTAACTAGAGCAAAATCCTGACAGTTAACAATGTAGAATGCAGGTTGTAGGAGAAATAACTCTTTGTTTACATAGTTAGTCCATTTGATTATCAGCCAATTTTCTATACTTCAGGGTATTAATATTAGAAACATATTCTCTTACTAAATGGTCCTTTACAGACCACAATTTATTATAAAATATCAAAACAAATAAACCAAAACCAGTTGCTTCAACTATGGAACAGAAGCTTATTTTAAATTAGGAACCACGATTTTTTTGAAATGAAATTTGAAATTATTTAGATATATAGGTAAGTGATAACTACAAAATAAGATAAGGCAAATGTCATTTCAGAAACAGCTAAAAATAATTGCCTGACTCAGTCTCATTTTGGTTAACTTAGAACTTTATCACACAGTTATAATTCACTGCCACTGTTTCAGAGAAATTGCCTAAAAGACAGACATATCCACTGTGTGGCTGTTACTATCAGTGCATTGAACATGCCAGTTTAGCACAATTCCTTTTAATTTGAAAAACGGCCTTTCTTATATGATTTCATACAAGAAATCACTTAGGATTGGTAATAAATTATTTTCTCTCTATATATATGTGTATATATACACTTCCAGATATTATATATATTTCCAGATATTATATATAATATGCCACATTTAGAAAACAAACACTGAAATTATCTGTATATGCTGCTGTTGAGAATGAAGATGAGTCATCATTGTTGACTGATGTGCCTATGAGAATACCTTTCGTACACAGGGATTCAGCAGTGGCCTTCAGAGGCAGCCCTTAGAATCATCTAGTGTGTCATCGGGGGAGCCCATAAAAGACATCTCTGCCTGGTATCCAGCCAAGATTGGCTAAAGCAGAACTTCTGGTAGCAGGGCTGTGTCTACCAACTATTTATTTATTTACTCATTTATAATTTTTATTTTTGATTCTTATTTAAAGTCATGACTGGGGTCCAACAACATAGGCCTGATAGTTTCATCTAAGTGATGTCATACTTGGGACACCCATATATATGTCCTTCTGTCCCCTAACACCTCTTATTCACTCTACATTTATTAAAAAAAATGTTTTAAGATAGGGTTTTTTTTTTTTCTGTCTTTACCAAGTTTATTATCAGCAGATATACACAGACATGTAGAAATATCTATAATACAGTTTGACAGTTCAGAATTCACTACTTTCTGTGTGTTTTCTACCGGACAAGCAAAGAAAGAGGAGGGAGGTTGAGAGGTATGAGCAGAGGGGAGTGAAAGTGGCCGGGCATTTCCAGCCACTGAATTCCAAACCATAATGTAAACGTTTGCAAACATTTACTAATTTAAATCCCACGTCATCCTTAGGGTGGAAGGATAGAAAAGCCTTCATTTTCTATGCAATAGGGACTTGCAGTTCCATGAGTTTGAATATTTACCCCAGAGTTCACATCTGATAAACATCAAATTTAGGATTGAACAGATGACTTCTCTCTTTTTTTTATGATACTGGGGATGGAACCCCAGAGACATTGTACCTCTGAGCTATACCCCCAGCCCTATGTTTTTTTTATTCTTTACTTTGAAACAGGGTCTCCCTAAGTTGCAGAGGGCCTCATCAAGTAGCTGAGGCTGGCCGAGAACCGCGATCCTCCTATCTCATCTTCCCAACTTCTGACTGTAGTCCGTGTGGTCTGAAGCACCGAGCTAGGGCCCTGTTGGTCTCCTCCTGTATCTCGCAGACAGGATTGTTTCTTTGGCTTGCCTCTGAGACTGGTGGAGCTTGGGAGCTGAGCACACAGATACATCCACTGACTCTATTGCAGAGCTGCAAAGTTGAGCCTAGAAAACAGAAGTAAGAAAACTGAAAAAAGTGAATGGAAGGAGACCAGGGAAGAAAGAATACTTATTTCAGCAAAGAGAAAACAGGTTTACCTTATCTGAGTTGAAAGAGATCCTTCCTGGAATGTGGAGGGAATGTTGAAGAACTGCTTGATGCAACAGATGATCTATCCTGAAGTATAGTCAGGAACTCGACCGTGGCCTAGGCTGCATGCACGAGGTTGAGACACAGGCCCCGATATGAAGGCAGTTAGCAAGGGGAGGTAGACAGACAAAGGCTGCTCAGTTTAGGTGGGAGGCAGGTACTCAGTGCTAAGGGAGATAGTGCACCTATTCCAATAAAGGCCACCTGCTTCCGCCAGAGGTAGTGCATAAAATCTGCAGAGAGGCTGCTCACTCGGTGCGCCCGAGCTAAGGGTGTAGCAGATCTGGGCTTTCAGCCTAAATGCTGTTGATGTGATAGCAAGAGAAAAAAAACATCTTGTGACAGCCGTCTGTGCTTTTCTCTCTCACGTTCACATTCTGGCTTATTAAAAAAACAGTGTTGCCATGGCTGGCGTCCCTGCGAGGCTCAACATCTCCATACTTTTCATCTTAACTAATCGCTTAAGAATATGACTGCCTCTTAGAAAAGGGTGTCTTGGGATGACTCAGCTTCTCAAGCGCTGATTCTATGCCCCTTCTGCCTTAGAAACTCAACCGCAGATGTGTAATCAAGATTCTGTCATTTTTAGTTACATATTTTTATAAGTTAACATGGCTCCTTCCCCACCCCCCAAAAAAAATGATTCAAGGATATTAGACATACGTATAAAATATTTCCAAACGTTCCTGTGTATGATCATTTTTTGGTAAGGTTCGTTGAGGGTTTTATTCATTAGAAATGTGGGGAACTGTCTTGAAAAGCCAGGGAAGTCTGAGGATGAGGGTGGAGAGCGGAGGAGACCTGCTTGTCAAGATAACCTATGTTGTAATACTGCTTTTTTGCTTTAGAGATTTTTTTTTTTTCCCCTTACTGCTCACTCTGCTGCACTCAGCATCCAATCAAGATGTGTTCTGGGCTCAGGAGCCAATCATCTCTCTCCGCCCTGCAGCCCCAAGTCTCTGAGCACTGATGTCTGTGCACCGTTTTAGCAGGTTATCCTGGGGGTGCGGGGAAGGGAGTGTTTCCCCACAGGGACGAGCCAGTTGTCATTGAGCACATTCTGTTCAAGTACAGCGTAGATCTGCCTGGAGGAGACGGTGGTCAGCTGTGAGGAAGATCGTTGTCACCTCTCTTTCTGCTCCCTCAGTGCCATTTATGTGGAGAATTTCATTTGATGGCAGGATTTGCAGGGACAAAGGGTGACCATGTGTTTTCATTTAGGGAATCCTACAGGTTTACAAAGAAGCACCAGAGAAGTACTGGGAACAAAGAAGGGCCTTTCCTATTTAGCAGATTCAGTGATGTATCTAAAGGAACGGAGAGCAGTATGGTGTAATAATTTCTGCGTAGGAATGGCAGCCAGACTCTTAGACATCTGTTTAGGGCGTTATTAACACACTAATTTTAGATATAATATGTGCTATCACGTCTAGTAGGCTTTGAAGATTTACAATGGAAACATTGACAGAAGCTTTGGAAATGTTACATAATATCATATTTTGAAATTTATTGTGACCAATAATAAATCATTTTAGACACGTGGGAAGGAGTTTTTACTTTTCTATATCTGTAGGTATATGTAGGATCTAGTAGGTCAAATACAACAAACGTATTATATAAGTAGAGAGTAATGGTGTTACTATTCTTGAGATAATTGTATTTAAGTGTTTTACCTCTCTGATGTCTTTTAGTGTCTTTTAAATTCATAAATAAAATATATGACCCTTAAAGCCCACCAATCTATATTACTATCTAGCTTTACTTACAGATACGCTTATATATTATATATGTATATAACTTTTTTACTATTTTAGATATATTCAAAATCATGGAGGGTAAGTCAAATGGGACATGCAAATGATCTAATAATCTCTCATCTGTCCATATTCTTTGTTGAAATTAATGATGTGGAACAACATTTTAATTCATTTTGTGTTCATATATTTTTTGTTACTATTGATCCCATAATATGGATCCTTCTGAAGGGGAGAAAGGAACAAGAGTGGTAGATGAACCAAAATTTACAAGAACATAGAATTTTTTTCCAGTATACTTTGGAAATATTATGTGGATTAATCTTCTGCAAAATTACTGACATTCCCAAACAACTTTTTCTTTGTGGAATTCAAAGAGGTCGAAGCCTTCATTTGGCCCTGATGTGTTTAGGTTAGTCTTCTGTGTTTCTAGTGTGGACACACAATGGTTAGGCAAACAATCATCTTTAACAATGATCTACTGAGGTACAGCTACTCATCTCAAGTGTGGCTAGAGGCTCCAAGTCTCTGGTTAGACGGCCTCGATTTAGATATGTGTTCTTGAGAATTTCACTTATACTGTCTGTACTTCAGCAAATGTTACAGAAACTATAAAATAACAGTGGTGCTAGAGGATGACCCAAATCGGTGTCCATAATGTGCTTAAAATAGCGCCTGGAACACAGGCGGCAGTATGTAAGTCTTTTTATTATTCCTTTATTATAATATAAATGTACTTTTTAGCTCTTAATCAATACTTTATGGGAGAGCAAGATTGAAAGATGGAGAGTTTTTGCTTTGAAAATGTACTAGCCAGGTGTGGCAGTGTGTACTTGTAATTTCAAGCTCTTACAGGAGGGTTGCAGGTTTGAGGCAAGCCACAGCAACTTAGCAAGACCCTCAACAATTTAGAAACCTGTTCAAAAGAGCTGGGAGTGTAGCTTAGAGGTAGAATACCCCTGGGTTCAATGTCCAGTACAAATAAAAAAACAAAGGAAAGAAAATGGACTAAGAAGTAGCACAGGTCTATAAACAACTGCCTAAATATCTTCGAAGGGATTGTTAAGGAAACATTGCAAGCATTTCACTTAAGAAGTTTGTCTCCTATTTTATCCTCAGAAAGACCCTAGAAATATAACAAAAAAGTCATGCTGTAATCCACCTAATAATAGGTACAATGATGAATCAGTTGCCATTTGTGAAACTTAAAAAAAAAAATTTCCCAATTAAAAAACGTGCACTACACACATACAACTGAGTTTTAATTTGAAAGTGTTGGGGCCATTAACTATTAGCCAAGATTGAAGAGTGTCTGATTTGGAAGTCATAAAACTTCAAGAAATGTTTCAGCTACAAACAGTTTAGAAGCCTGACAGTTGCTGTACCCAAAAAATAATGAGGCAATTGAAAAAATAATAGAAACATAGTGATCTGGCATTTCCAGTTTTATGATACTATAAAAGAGCAGCCAACAAATGTTGGACTGTTTAATGATGCTGGCACCTCACAAATGTCACTGAACTTTCACAAGGTCATGGAGACTCTGATTTGGTTCGAGGACAATGGCCAGATCCTCCTTTGGAGCCCGGGAAGACTGTGGAATAGCGGCTTGTGCCATTGAACCCTTTATAGAATTAGCCTTGGTGACATCGGCATACTTTTTAGGGCTATGTGGGATGGAAGAGACCATGAATATAGGAAAAAAGTGAGATTGAATCTTCTTTCCGCATCCCGTCACAAGCAACTCTAAATAGAAGATCTTCGCAGACCACTCCATGGAGGTTAAGATTTCCTCAGATGACTCTCAGCTAAAATGGTGTTCTGATACAGCTGCTGCTGTTTCTGTTGTGTGTGTATGTAAGCTCACAGTAAAAAGCGGCTGGAGAGAGGGGTGGTGTTTCTGCAACAAGAATGCCCGTGTGATTTACTGCCTTTTCTACTTTCTCTACCTCCTCTTGTGGCAGCCAACCCAGCTCTCAGGCATTACATAATCCTTAGGTAGAGGTGTAGAGTTTCAGTTACGCCATTTTCAAGATGATTAATGGGGTTTGTGCAATTAAAGCTCCCAAGTTCTCTGGGAAAAAAAGTCACTACATCCCAGTGTTTGAGCCCGGTGCCTGCAGCGTGCGTCAGCAGCAGGCATATTTTGGGATATTGTAAATGTCATTATTGGTTTTAATATGTAAGAATTTTCATCATCAAATGAGGAGCATTCTACAAAATAATGCTTTTAGGACAGCTGCTGAATTCTGGAAGGGGCTCTTTAAATAGCTGGAAAAGTCCGACCTGAAAACTCTTGTTTGAGATCAGATCAGATTATAGGAAAAGGTGTAATAACTTAAAAGGAATCAGTTATGCTCTTTTATAGTCCTTCTGGCCATGGTAAAATTGCAAATTTAAACTCAACAGGCTGTGTGTGTGTGTGTGTGTGTGTGTGTGTGTGTGTGTCCTTTTTCTGGCAATCTCTCCAAAATTGTTAAGCCACAGTGTGTGTGTGCATGTAGGTCTAAATATGTATGCATGAATAGGAGCTTTTTATGGCATTAGGAAATGAAAAACAATCCAAGTTAGCTTTACATTTCATTTGAAAACATACTTTATATATGTGGTAAGCTAATTGTAAGAAATGGCGACTGCCTCAATGAAAATATGTTCATAAATTTCTGCTTCTTTCTTAGCTCATGGATAGAAAAATCTTCCAGCTCCTAAGTGGAATTGAACTCCAAGTGTTTGTGTTATGATGACTGGGTGAAGAAATGGTCATTTACATTGAGAAAGTTAGGCTTGAAATATTGATCAGAATTACTATATTTACTTCAGGTGAAAATTGGAAGACTAAGGTTACTTACCTAGCAAAAAGGAAGCATTGATCCTTTCTTCACTTGTTTTTGGAAATGCTAAACAGTTGTTTTTTCTGTCGACTGGAAGACGAATGAGGAGAGTAAATAGAAGTAGTTGTATGTGATTTAAAAATAGTTTCTTGTGTGTGCACACATGTGGGTGTGTGTGTGTGTGTGTGTGTGTGTGTGTGTGTGTGTGACACTGGGAATTAAAACCAGGGGCATTCTTCTGAGCTATACCCCTGGTCCTGTTTTCTTTTCTTTCTTTCTTTTTTTTTTTTTTTTTTTTGTGTGTGTGTGTGTGTGTGGTACTGGGGTTCCTGGAAACCCTTCTACCTCCAGGCTACACTATTTTATACTTTTTTATTTTTGGAAATAGGGTCTCTTAAGCCAGCGCGGCCGGCTTCAAACCTGCGCGATCCGCCTGTCTCCTCCTCCCAAGCGCGGGGGTTACAAGTGTGCGCCACCAAGCCCGGCTTTATTTTCTATTTTTAAACGGGGTTTCACTAAGTTGTAGAAGGCCTTGATGATTGAAATTACAAATGTGTGCAACCATGCATGGCTGTTTCTTGCTTTTTACATGATGAAACTATGAAATCATTACAAAGATCAGGAATGGTAGCACATGTCTGTCTGTAATCCCAGTACTTGGAAGACTAAGACAGGGAAATCACAGATTGAAGGACAGCTTTAGCAAGTTGCCCAAGCCCTCAACAACTTTTGTCTTCAAATAAAAAATAAAATAGGATGGAGATGTAGCCCAGAAGTAAAATAGGTTCTAACCCCAGAACCACAAATAAACAAAAAACAAGGATGCTATGATACTAAAAATAGGGAATTAATAAAAATCTCATTTACTTGGGTTAAACAGTGGTAAATATTTAGGAATAAATATGAATATAAAATTACTGTTAATATTTAAATAATTTATTGTTTAATACATAGTATACCGCATTATTTAAATTAATATGTGCCACTTATTAAAAGTACACATATATACTACAACTTATTATGTGGTAGACTACCCTATTTGTTTTTTTTTACACTACCCTATTTGTAAAACTAAACAGCAATGTTAAAACAATGAAATCTATAGAGACTTTCTAAGAGAAAACAAGCAAACAAAAAATGTATATATTTTAATTGTTTTGGAATTTTTCTTCAAAGGAAAGCTGTGTATCCCTTGAGTTTTATTCTCTACTTTAAATGTTCTTAAATGTTTTCCCAAATAAAATATGGAATATAAATTTTCACTCATATATACTAGGATCTTTGAATTTGGAACACAAGCACCAAGTTTGTAATATATATGCTACTCTTATAAATAGATATATAATTAGGATAAACATGTAAGTATGTGAGCATGCGTATACACATACACATGTACTCATTTCTACATAGTTAACAGTAGCAACATTATTCACTTGTTCTAGGAGAATCTGATTGGTGGTCAGAAGTCCATTTTTTTTCTGTGTTTTCTAGTTACTTAGTACTTCTCCTTCCCAGTAGCTTTTTATAAATATCTAACTATTAGTTATCCCCAAATGACCTTCTGGAGGGAATTGCAGACCATAAAACTGTTGCTTTCCCTTAAAAAAGAAAAGGAGCAACTTTAGTATTTTAGTTAGCAAAGAATATAGCTATTGATTGAAAAATAATCTTAATCAAAATTTTAAGATTTAAAAAATTCAACTATTTACTCTTTAATATGCCACAACTTTTGTTTTCTTTGTAAGTGTAAGAAAAATAATTAGACATAGCTACTCACTCACTCATACCTTAGACGTTTCTGGAAGTTAGAGTTGTGGGAATTTGGCAAAATTGGTCAACTGACCAATCCTTTTTATTGAGGTTTCAGAGTACAAATTTTTTATCTTACGCTTGAGGAAATTTCCAGAATAAAGGATTCTACCATCCTTTTAAAAGTGTGAGAATATCTAAAGGTACATAAAAAATTTTAAATGTCTGCTGTTTTAAATTATGTGCATCCTTATTATGAGTTGAATGTGTGCCTGAAAATATAATATATTGGAACCCTAACCCCTAGTATATATTTGGAGATGGGGATTGTAATGTATTTTTATAAGGAAATAACTAAGGCTAAATGAGGCATGGAGGGTGGAGTCCTGATATTTTAGGATTAGTGTCTTATAATAAGAGACAACAGAAAGTTTCTACTCATTTTATATTCCCTTATCTCATGCACACACTGAAAAATACCATGTGGGGAAAAGATAAGAGAAGGTGACCATGAAGAAAAGTCCTAATCAATATTGCATTGGTCAAAATCTTGACCTTGAACTTCTAACCTCTAAAACTAACTATGAAGAAAGTAATTTTTATCATCTACATCACCCAGTCTGTGACATTTTGTTATGGCGGCCCTTGGTAACTAATATTGCCCCCGTTAAATTCCATTAGGTATAAAGTGATAGATGTCTCTCATATAGAATTAATTCTAACACCTCCCATAACTTCCCCCAAACTGGAGTCAGGTGTGCTATAGGTATGAATAGATGCCAGCAGTAGTGCTAAACATCCTACAGTACACAGGACAGCATTCACAACAAAATCTTATCTGATCCAAAATGGTAGTAATGCTGAGATTGACAAACTCTGAACATCTTTTAGGATGGAGGTGTTCTTGTAAGCCTCCACAAGTCTATTATGGAAAAGCCTGAGTTGTAAAGAAGTATGCATTTAAGGGTCACAGTATGTTCTGTGTTAGATCCAAGAACTTATTTTTTGTACTTGGAAAAGACAATATGTTGTGATTCCTAGAGCTAATTAAATGTATATCTACCTAAGTGAAAACAATATGAGTGTTGGTAAATATGTGTGTTTCAAAGTGTGGTAAAATATAACTTTTTTCCTAAAAGTAAATTACCTTGTAGGTGGCCATAGCTTTTCAGGTACTAGATACTTTAATTTTAAAATAAAGATTATATGTATGTTTGTTAATATTCCATTATAATATATATCATAGAATAATATTAGAATTAATATCCAAACAGTATGATAGAATTATAAGAAAACATTTTTTCTTTTTTCTTTTTTCAATACTAGGGGTGGAACCCAAGGGCATTCTACTTCTGAGCAACACTCCCAGCCCTAATTCCCTCCCTCCCTCCCTCCCTCCCTCCCTCCCTCCCTCCCTCCCTCCCTCCCTCTTTCTTCCTCCCTTCCTCCCCTTCTTTCTTTCTTTCTTTCTTTCTTTCTTTCTTTCTTTCTTTCTTTCTTTCTTTCTTTTTCTTTCTCTTTCTTTATTGGTGGTACTGGGATTCCTGGAAACCCTTCTATCTCTGGGCTATACTCCAAGACCTATTTTTATATTTTTATTTGAAACAGGGTTTCTTAAGCCAGAGCGGCTGGCTTCGAACCTGCGCGATCCTCCTGTCTCCAACTCCCAAGCGCAGGGATTACAAGCGTGCGCCACCATGCCCGGCTGAAAAAACATTTTTTAAAGTGAGAGATGACACATCTTGGTAGACAGTGTTGTTACTATTATTATTGTTATGACTATCATCATTATTATTATTACTTTGGCAAAATTTGAATGATCTTAGATGGGAAAATGACAAAATTTTCAATAGGATATTACTAAATTCTCTAACCAGTGTTTTTGGCCAATATCTGAGCAATGAATATTTCTAGAAAGTGCTTCAATAACATTTGCATATCTCATCTGTCCCAAAGGAAATATTGGTTTTGCTTTAACAGTTGAAACAAATGGTTCTAGCTTGAACAGCCTTGCCAGCAAACCAATATTACCAATGAAAGGTGGAAAGTATAAATATAAACTGGTTCCCCTATAATTTTTTCATTGCCCCTTTATTTTCAGTCTACTTAAATAAGACTCGAATAATTTCCATCCTACCCCATAGTTACCATTTGGCAGCATAATAACATGTCTCTTTAAAAGAGTCTGACTTCATAAATCAAAATATTCCCTTTATTTTAGGTGGAGGAAGTATAATTCAAAATGGAAAGTTCATTTTCCTGATTCAGATAGAATGTTGCTTTTTTCATTTCATTAAGTTCGCCAACTTCTAAGTAAGAAATTGTTTTATTTTTAATCATTAGTTAGTTCTTAAATGAATATTAAATATATCTAGAAAATAGTTTTCCCATTTTTTAAAACTGCCACCTCTAGGTCCATTCCATTTTATCCTTATTCTGCTTTGTTAATTACCTAAGTTTCACCATATTTAACAATTTATAATTTTTTTGGTGCACTGTATTCTCACATCAGAATGTGGATCATGTTGACAAAGGCATACATTCACACAGTGCTTGGTGACCTCCCTCTTTCCCTCCTTCCCAATGCTGAGTGTCCAGGTTAGCAATGTTACATTCACATGTATACACATATTCGGATGTAGTTTTTCCATTAATAAACCTCAGCATTCTTTCTCCCCTCCCCTTCCTCTGGCTTCACTGAGTTTCCCCTAATTGTATTTATTATTATTTTTAGTTATTTACTTATAATGGAGATTGAACACAGGGACATACTATATCCAAATTATACCTTCCCCCAGCCCTATTATTTTATTATTTATTTTGAAACAGGGTCTCACTAAGTTGCAGAATGCTAAGTAGCTGAGGCTGGCCTTGAACTGCGATCCTTCCAAGGACTGGGGTTACAGGTGTGCGCTATCACCCCTGGCCATATTTTTAAATTTAAATCCTACTATATACATCACAAAAACGTTTTTTTTTTTTACATTACGATACAGTGTATGTGTATGTGCACATACACCAACATAACATTTTCACCCTTATCTTTTTTTTTTTTTTCTTTTTTGGTACTGGGGCTCTTGAAAATCCTTCTACCTCTGGGCTACACTCCCAGACCATTAAACTGTTATATTTAAGAATGAACGAGGCATTCATTTTGAGGATCGAACAGTTAGTCTCAACACATCTTCCCCTGTTATAGTCACAAAATTTTGTAATGTAATAGGCCAGTGGAATATTATTTAACTCACATTTAGACAGCTTTTATCTTCAGAAATTGAATACTTGATCCCTCAAATCAATGTTATCAATCTCATACAGACTTCAGTGACTACAAGGAGGAAATTTTACCTTTTCAACAGGTTACTTTTTACTTTAAAAGCATAGAAAAGTAATTAGAAAAATTTAGACTCAGTGTAAACCAGCGTTTTATGAAACTTCTTCCTCTCCCTGAAAATATATAGTGTATGTAATACAAGGTCATCTTTGGATCTTTTGAATTATTCCTATAAAAAAGGTTCTTGAAGAGCCTAAAGAATCTTCTGTTTAGACTCTATAGAGTGGCTTGCTAAGCAGGTGAACAGCTCTCTGAAAATAAGATTTCAGAGCAGTCAACCAAAGCTTAGCACAGAAATGCAATACTGTAAGAGCTCTATTAAAAAGGCATTTTTCTTGGTGGATATGGAAAATACAGAATGATTAGGGACCAAGCATGTGTTATATTATTGAAGATTGATATGCATTGTTGATGGCTTTCACTGCCTGTAGCATTTTTTAAAAATCACTTTTAACAGATATGATGCTAAACTCAGCAACTGCTTTCTGTTATCAGCTTGAGATGGAAGGAAAAGGAGGAAAATTATTAACTTTTATTGACATTTGTTGTTAGACAGTAACTGGAGATGAATAATTCTGCATGTATTTACTACAATTTAATGTTAACAATTATTATTATTTATGGCCTAATATGCCTGTTGCCATGTGTGATATTAGCCTGTCTTCCTGCTTAAACTCATATATCACCATTGAGAAAGATGTTACTTCTATTCTTGTACAGAAAAGATAGGGCTTCCCAGGGAATTTCACTAACTTTAAAGATGTCACACATAGCTAGACAATCCCCATGCTTGGGAGGCAGAGACAGGAGGATCATGTAGGTTCGAAGCCAGCCAAGCTCACTAAAGAGACCCTGTTTCTAAATAAAAAAATATATAAAATAGGTCTGGGAGTGTAGCCCGGAGGTAGAAGGGCTTCCGGGAACCCCAGTAACACACACACACACACACACACACACACACACACACACACACACAATAAAATGTCACACAGCAAGTAACAAAGCTACTGTCTGAGCCAAGCTTTGCCCTGGTCCAACTGCATGTGCCTATAAAGTGATGAAAAACTGATTTTATAATTTTACTTTTTTTTCACATTACTGACGATAGAACTCAGTTTAAGCTACAACTCTAGACATATTTTTATTTTGAAACAGAGTCTTACTAAGTTGCTGAGGGCCTGGCTGAGTTGCTGAGGCGCCCCTCAAATATCAGCTCCCACATAAAAATCTGAATCTAGATACTGATGAAATTTGTTCTTCGACTTTTAGAACATATTGTCATTATATGATAGAACTTGAGATGCCAAGTTCATAGAATGTGAATGTGTTCAAAGATCTCTTTTCCCCTTCCTGGTTACATTTATAGACTTCCTTCTATGACCTCTACTTCCTTTATTGTGGCAAGCTTGATCAGGTGTTTAAACTACTGTCCTCTGAGTAAAAGCACCATTAGGTCAGTATTACTCAGAATCAAGATTTGATGTTGTATTACGTTTTTTATATTATTATCTTTGTTGCCTCCCTAAGAATGCTGGAGTAGAATTTATCACTGAGCACCTAGTAAGAAATAAATGTGCATTACTTCTGCAAACACGGTGTGAGGTGTGGTGCTGGGAACTTGTGTGGTGAAGCTGGCCGTGTGGTAGCGTCGTCCTTACCTTCTATCCATAGGAAGATGTTGTTGAGGGAGCCTTTTCTCGGGGTTCAGGCAATTCTCTAAACACAGGATGTTTATTCTAACTGATTCCTGACCTTCTTGTTTGTGAAACCGCAATTCTTCGGCAGCGCAGTCAGCAGTAAGCACACTTGGAACTTCCCAAGAAGCAAAGTTTATCTAATATCACTAACAGCGGTTAGTCCTCTTCTGTTTTCCACGCACGTCCGTGTGAGTTCAAGGGGCTTTGTGCGGCTGTGTCTTGTGTTTTTTGCAATGCCAGAATCACCTGGCATGCTTGTTCAAATACAGATGCCTGGGCCTCCAGACACATAGTCACAGGCTCCGTGGGATAGGCTTGGTGTAGGCTGTTTACATTTTTCATAGAAAATAGTTGATTTTTAGGAACACAACTGAGAGCATAATGATGCGAAATCAAGCTGGACATAGAAAGCTAGCATAAGTAAGAAATACAGAATGACTTTTTTAACCCCCTCAGTGTATGTAATAAACATAGAATGAGAGCCAATGATCTGAGCTTTCTACTAAAAGTTCCAAGATGCACTGATGCAAAATGTTTAGCAAACACATATGATTTCATTCCATTACTTCAGTCCAGACTGAAGGTAGGAGGGCCCGGGTGGTGTATGTTCAAGGAAGGTGCTGGAATAAGACCAGTGTTAGTTGGCAAGGTCTGATTCAAGGCTCAGGGCTATCTCTCTACTAGGTATGGAACTATAGAAACTGGACCAAGTAAATTTAAGAGGGGTGGAAATCACTACTCTTATCTTCACTTAAATAAATCCAGTTTAGTAGGAAATTTGATGTAGAGATATCGAGAACCAGAATTTCTCTCCCAGCCAACTTGGTTCTTGTACTGAAATAGAAGGCTCTCTCTAGAAGACTTCAGCGGGATAGCCCTGAAATCAGACCAGGTGTCATTCCTGAGCTCATTTATTTTGGCCAGTCATGCCCTGAGGTTTATCTTGTAATTCGACATTATTTTGTGCCTGATTTACACTGAGATTCTTTTAAGCTTCTAATATTGTGCCTGTGAGTTCAGCATATATCAAGCATGGTGGTTTTTATATGGAAAAATCATATATATGTAAATTTTTGTCTACTTGTAAACATATCAGTAAATATTAGAAAGATTACCTTCCTGCCACTCTTCTGTTTTACTTTTGTTTGATATGGGATTTAAATTGTAGTGGAAGCCATGTGGGTTTTATAGCAGTTATGTGTTAGGTAAAGTACCTGAGGCTTGAATAAGTGACTTACACAGTCCATGCAGATGATGGGCCAGAGAGCTGGGCCTCCATCACAGGGTTCCACACTGTCCTGGACTCTCTCCTGATTTCAGATATTACATAAAACTTGTTAGAAGAACAGACAGTATCTTACAATAGCCAGCCAGTGTAGAGACCTCTTCCTGAAATTTTTAATCTAAAAGAATCTGAATCTTAATCTTAAAGAACACGCAATTTAGAATTGTGACAGATTTTATCGTAAATGTAAACATTAGTTTACTGTGTGCATTTATAGCATAGAAGCAAATTAAATTGATTTGTCTGTAGAAAAAGCAAAGAAAGCTCAAGAAACGGTTGATGGCTTAAGTCAGTCTTTCTTTTACAAAAGAACCTAATTAGATTTATTGAAGTTCATGGAATCTGTTATTGTATGATTTGGCAGTATCTTGAAATAATATGTCTCTCCCACAATTCTATCTAGTGTAGACTTTAATAAATATGTTTGATGAAAAGAACCACTCTAAATGGAAAGTATATTCATATTTATAAATTTGTATTTATTTTCATTTTACCTTGTCAACTAATTAGAGAGTAAATATTTCATTTCCTCTCGTTTTTATAGTTTTTGGGTAATGGGTACTTTATTTATCTTTGAAAGGTTGGGAACTACATTTTTCACCAATATTTTCATTATATTTATAATCTTTATACATAGTGGGAACATACAGAAATTTTATCTTCAATTATAAATTTTCTAATGTATGGCCTTATAGGGCTTAGTGATTTTAAATTCATTTGTTAAATTATAATGGTAAAGGTGTTTTGTTGAATATACAATGCACCTTAACCTCTTAATTCATTTTCTAAAAACTCAGTGCAAGTAAAAACAGATGATGAAACTTCATGATTCTTTTGGGTTCATTGAAATTAACCAAAACGATATTATGGCAGGAGCCTAATATTCTTTATTTGACATTCTGTGTTTTAGAATTACCTTGGACATTTATCGATTTCTAAACATGAATCTAGAAATGTTAATGTCAAGATTATTAAATTAAAGATCGTAAATTAAGCTTTTAAACTTTTAAATATCTTAATCTCTTTCAATAGTGCATTTGGGCAAATACATTACTTAATTCTGTGTGATAAAATGATATTAACAACACTATGAAAACCCCCTGAGAGACTCATGTAATTGGTTAACATTATTGTTAATTGTTATTTTATAGTTTTCTGATTTGCTTTTTTTTCAAGATGGCATTTTTCTGCTTTTGTCTTTTTAGGGTCGTTGTTCCAGGGAGAACTGCAAATATCTTCATCCACCTCCACACTTAAAAACGCAGCTGGAGATAAATGGGCGCAATAACTTGATTCAGCAGAAGAACATGGCCATGTTGGCCCAGCAAATGCAACTAGCCAATGCTATGATGCCCGGTACCCCGTTGCAACCCGTGGTGAGCATGTTTCTAATCGGTTTGTAGTCCAAGTGCTCAGCTCCAGGGCTAAGATAGTGACCGCACCAGAACAACTGACCATGTGTAGCAGTATCCGTTGCCTAGTACTTTCTTTATTATTTTTAATTTTTTATTGGTCCATTGTAGTCATACATTTTGATGGGATAAAAGATGGTGGGGACATACATGCACACATCACCCAACTAGCCTTTACCAAAAAATTTAAGTCAAACTCTGAAACAATTTTTACACTATGGAGTTACTTTTTAGCTACCCTACCCAGCAATTTACATTATAGTACCCTCCTCTTCCACTTTCCTCTTCCCATGCCCAAAATTCTTCTCAAAATAAATCCTGTGTCTTGTGCTAACATGGTATTTGTTAAAATGGTCATCAGAGCAACATGTGGTGATAAATACTTGGGAAGTAAAACAGGAGGATCTCAGGTTTAAGGCCAGCCTCAGCAACTTTACAAGACCCTCAACAACTTAAGAAGATCCTATTTCAAAAGAAAATGTAAGAAGGGCTCGGGGTATAGATTGGAGGTAGGATATAATCTCCAATCTCTCCCAGCCCCCCCAAAACTCTCATTACACTCATTAGTGTGGTCAACATGCATTTTTAGGTTGTTAAAGGTAGGGATGATTAACAAAAAACTGGTATATATAGTCTTTCTTTTCCTCCTTTCTTGAAGATGTCCCTGTAGCTCCCTTTCTGGAAAATGAGACTTTGTTACTCTTTTAAAACTTAAATTGAAATTATTTCAGAGTCACAAATGCTTAGAATCTTCACCAAAGGAGAATGATCAGAGAGGAAGGAACTCAAGGGCTTTTAAAACAGGAGCTGAATTGATAAGCTTTGGGTGGTCATAGGAATTTCATGTTCGCCAAGCCAGGAGTGTGGGCAACTCTTGCTTCTGAATACACATATCTATTTAACTGTTTGTACTTTTTTTGTTGTATTGATAACTTACTTTAATAACCTTTGTATTACAATGTTAGGTTAGAAAGAGTATTTTTATATTAATTGTGACATAATAATTCTATATTTAAATTTAAATATATGATGGGATTTCCTTTGATCAGAATATATTTTTCAGTAATTATGTCACTAAGTTATATAAATATTATGGGGTCATAAAATGTGAATACACCCAATATTTTGGTATGCTTACTATGGCATGTCTTCTATTTTTTTCCTCATACACTTAAACACCTAAACTCAATGTAATTATTATTCTCTCTTAGAACTTAATGCAACAATCATTCCAAAAGAGGGGGGAGGGATTGCATTTCGAGGTGGGAGGGATCTCCATATTACATCGGCAGTGATACCAATTATCAATGCTATAGCGTTGAGGTGAGAGAATATTATAATTAATTCTGTGTCTGTTTTAACCTGACCTATTATTTTCTATTCCTGGGGGCTCTGTTAAAAATGTAATAACTTAAATTTATTATTATGACATCTACTAATTTCACATGTCTGTATTGGTATAGCATGAAAATTTCCATTTGGTTAAAAAACAGTTCAAATCATTCTTTGTAACAGAAAATATAGGACAAAAGTCTCCTGTGCACTTGGCCCAAACATACTGTTTCAAAGATCTGGATGGCTACCACCTTAGTTGATATGAGATGCTTTCTTGCTGTGAGAGACTTTGTTCCCATTAAACATTTAAAGCATGTATTTCCCCAGGTGTTGGTCTCTCTGAGACCCAGAGGACCTCTTAGATCAGCAAGCATGCTGGATTAAAGTGGACAGTGGTGGTCGGTGGTCACAGCCTTGAATTCCTCGCTGTGAGGTCTAGGCCCATCTCCAGACCTGGCTCTTGAGTCTACCAAGATTTTTCCAAAGTCATTCATTATATGCTTGATCCTACGACCCACATTAATGACATTTATGCTCTATGAAATATTCCATTGAAATGCCAACAACAAATATGTGGTTTATAAAATCAGTAAAGCATAGATTTATGAAATCATCAGAATTCTCACTGAAATTTCTGATGCTTTTGTTAGAAAATTCTCTGCTTAGACAAAGTAATTATTTTTATTGGTTATGAGCACATTCAGGCTTTATGTTAATTTTTCTCACGTGACTACATTTGAATGTGGAATTACCCTTCTGCTAAAGGCATCCTAGATCACAGTCTAAAAATATATTCTATTCAGAGTGATGTTTTTGTAATAAGTTATAGAAACCACTTTAATTATTCAATTTTAAAGCATTTGGGATTTTAATAACTGTAGAGAAGGCTTTAATCCAGGAAATTTAGCTTTCAAAATCCCACCTGAGACTGTCTGATCCTTTTTGTAGTCAGCCCTGTTTTGTTGAGAATAATGGCATGGAGATTCAGAAAGAAATGGGGTGGTCATAACCAGCTGCTTACCGGGACTTTAATGTGGGTCTGCAAATAGGGATTGTAACAAAGCCAGAAGCAGCCAGGTGACTAATATAGAAAAGGCTGGCTTTCAAAGAGAATGGAGACTAGTACAGAGGCGAGGGTTTGAAGACATGGCACTAACTTGGATCCAGCCCCAGTAGTGACAACATCAAAGGTGATGATTTTGGGAGCAGAGTCACAGCATGGAGAGAATCCTAGTAGTGGCAAGGCTCATAGTCAAGTAGGTGATAGCAGCTTAGTTCTGCTAAGGGCCAACCAATTTGGTCCTAAAACCTAGCAAGAGGAACAGGTGAGAGGCAAAATGTAAGCAAATTTGCAAGCAATCAGGATTGTACCTGGCAGATAGCAGAGATCAAAAATCACTTGATGAATGGAAAAGTAAATGGAGGACGGAGTGTCGTAAATAAGGGAAAAACAGAGCTCTGCGGTCTTTTATCTGACCTGGAGACCAGAGGAATCCTAACTCAGAACTGGAGCACAGCCTGGTTTCAGAGACTATAGCTCAGAATGGAGAAGAGTAGTAGATGAGATGATACGCTAAGGTGAGCAAGGCTCAGGAGGGTTCTGCTGGCACCAAGAAATGGTTACTATGCCACCCAGTTTGGGTTCTCATTTGTCATAAATTGTGAGACGACTGGGTCTATAAAATTAAGGTTTGAGAACATGACACTGGGTTAACTTAGTTAATGCAGGAATTTATAGGAGAGTTTTCTGTTTTCATAGGCTTTCTATTGAGTTGTCATGAAATGCACCAAGCTAAGAATCAGAAAGAGGACTAGCGTCTTTGAGACAAATATAATACTTGAAGGGAATTTACTATGCTCAGCACGTTTTGTGTTTTAAATTCTCACCACTATCCTATGAAGTAGGCCATAGTATCTAGAGATAAAGATACACAAGTTCAAAGAGGTTAAGTAATTTGCTCAAGTTCCATAGTTAGTGTGAATAGCAAGGCCAAGATTTTAGCCCAGTGTGCTTAGGTTCTGCATTGGTGTTGGGGAGATACATGTTGGAGCCAGGCCACCCTACAGCTCTGGGTCCTTGGCTGACTCATGTAAGCTCTCTGCCTTTCTTCCAAAGATAGTGAAGGTTTATAAATATATTATTTTTTCAGGGTGCTATCTATTTTATAAGCATAATTATCCCTACTTCATAAGATGAGAAAAAAGTAGTTTAAAATAAGTAATTTGTTTGCTTCCTACAAATTAGAAACAAATTATTGAAAATAGACATTAATTCTATAATCCTTTCTTAAATTCCTCAAAAAATGTAAAATCATTTTCTCTCTTTTCATCATACAATCTTTGAAGATAAATGGAAGGCATACAGCATTTATGTATACAAATTAAAAAATTAAAAAAATCTGTATTCTTTTTCTGAGGGCTGCTTTAATTCCTCGTATTACTTTGTCATATACTGATGAGTACAAAGGTAGTCTAATGAGACATTGCTGCATTACTGAACCAAGCACAGACTTCGTCTGTGGCTCACAATATGGAGGCACCTGGTCCATTCTTTTAGAATATCCAGGAAGGTGTCCTTGGTTCCAGGCTCTCTCCATTGTCCTCAGAGAGCTCTGGAGGTCCATTAGCAATGGCTTCGCATGCCTTTTCTTGGGATTCCAATGCTTAGCTGTGGCCTTTCATAATTTCTGACAGCAGCTGTCCTTCAGATACACACACGTGGTCACCCTGAGGCAGTTAACCCATGTAGAGACCCCCATGCATTTCATGAATTTGAAATGCATAGAACAGAGAAAAAGTCCTTGGAGTCAGCTTCCTCTCAAAGCTTCTCTGCTGCTCCTGTTACCAGAACTTTGCTGTCTTGCCCTGTTCTGGGCATCATTGGCAGCCAGGTACAAATGCTTTGCAATCATCATTTGTCACCCTTCTTGGAAAACCTGGAATTCTTAAATTGTTTCCTAGTGCTTTGCTTTCCAGTTTACCCACCATGGAATTGAGATAATGGTGCTCCATTCCAGAGGGTATCTGATAAAATGTATCCAAATCAGTCACCTGGGGTGGATGTCCACCCATCCTGGTTTTCATAGTGCCTACTTCAACCATGGGGCCTGTGATTCCTCAAAGAGGCTGAGAATAGGCCTTGGATAGTGGGAACAGGGCCATGCCTGATTGATACCTTTCTCTAAGCTGGGCTGGAAGTGAGTCCTTTTTATTTAAATGATTTCATTGAAGGTGGATGGAAGGAAAAAGTGAAAATATAAGAATAAAGAACTACTCGTTTGCTCTGCCCGTTCATGGCCAGCCCAGGAGCAGAGTTTATTTTACAGCATCTATTATTTTATTCCAAGTACAGACTACCCTCTTGGAAGAATATGTAATGTGAATTTGTTAAGAACTTCCTATTAGCTTTTGATACTGTTTATATTTAAAATAATTGCTTACAAACACTAGTTACAGGATTATGCTTACCCAGGAACACAGTTTCACGCACCTAGGTTGTATACTGTCATTTTTAAAAACACAAAAATTTCCCTGCTTTCAAGGTGGACCTTCACACAAATGCACTCTAGAAAGATCTAACCTTTAAAATTTATGTTCCACTGGGTGTGGTGGCACACGCTTGTAATCCCAGCATTCAGGAGGCTGAGACCGGAGGATTGCAGTTCGCGGACAGCCTCAGCTACTTAGGCGAGGCCCTCCGCAACTTAGTAAGACCCTGTTTCAAAATAAAGGATAAAATTTATGTTCCATAAATCTTAAGTGATTCTCGTTATGTATGTTTTAATCCCTCTGTTTTATTAAAACTTGCAAACATTGTTCGCAAAACAAATGCTGTTTCACATAGTGTTTTAGAATAAATAATCTTTATGGTATTTACTGTACTAGAGCACAGTAACTATATTACTGAAACTTGGAGAAGTTTAATATAAACAATTACAAAACATGAGGGGAAGAAATTAAATTTTCAAATAATCACGGCAGTGGAAGTATCTATACTGAGGTGAAGAGAAGAGATATAATTCAATTTCTTATTTTTTGACATTCAGGTATCTACTCTAGAAAATACTTCTTACATTTGCTAGCTAGTTTCTGTGGCAAAGAAAAGCACTTAGCAAATCCATTAATATATGTGTTGAGCAATAATTGTAGAGGCCTTGGATAGATGCTGTTTATAGGCAGACTTTAGCAGGCATTTATAGTAATATATGCAGTAAGCATCAGTTGTAGAGGAAAGGCAACATGTCCTGTGGGAGGCTGAGAGCAGGGAGATGGTCATTAAGCACAGGTGTGTATGGGTAGATGCTGCATTCAGGTGATGAGGCTTCCTGTGGGGACGGAGGGTAGTAAATGCTGCTTCTGGGTGTTGTGGGTAATTGGGAGGCATCAAGAGGAAGAGTCCTGGTTCATAAAGCATGATTAGAAGTTAAACCAGTGGGCGTGCAACGGTAGCATTTCTTGTGCAAGAAGAAACATGTTCAAGAGAAAGCCCTAAGAGAACATGACTTGTTAGAGGCCTTAGGTGGAATCAGAAAAGGGAACCTATTTCTGTAGAAAACCACAGAGTGCATGACATTGAAATTAACAAGAACTTTCCAAAAATACTGCCACTCAGGTACATTTCTCAGGGGATTCTGATAAGGGGATTCTGATGAAGGCCATGGCATTCACATATTAAAGTCGTCTAAGTGTTTTTAAAGGACAACTGGTCCAGTCAGTGAGAACTACTGATTTCAGAACCACTTGGCATCAAGATACCTGTGTCTAGATTGAGGCCTTCCATTCACTCATTTATGACTGTTTATTATTAATTATTATTATTATTATTATTATTATTATTATTATTATTTTGTGGGTCTGGGGATGGAACCCAGGGGCATTCGACCTCTGAGCCACACCCCCTGCCCTATTTTTTTATTCTTTATTTCGAAACAGGGTCTCACTGAGTTGCAGAGGACCTCACTAAGTAGCTGAGGCTGTCTGCAAACTGCAATCCTCCGGTCTCAGCCTCCCAAATGCTGGGATTACAAGCATACGCCACCACGCCTGGCTTCATTTATGACTGTGGACACATAATCTTTGTGAGATTTTTATCTGTAAAATGGGTTTATAATACCCACCCAATAAGGCTGTAATTCACTTACTCATTCAGTCATTTACACATTCAGCAAATTTTCACTGAGTGACTGGCACTATTCTGCGTTCTCAGGATCTTGCAGAGGACTAAATATTTCCCTCCCCTAGCTCCATTCCCACCCAAAAAAGTCACCCAGGGATTTTATGTAATGAAGATTAAATACAATAGCCCAGGTGAGACTCTAAGCATAATGCTGGCATACAACAAACAAGGAATTACTAGTAATAATCATGTTTGCGTAGTTAACTAGGGTCATAATGTGAAACTGAATAATATTTTTGCATAATGAAGCCTGATTACCTTAATGGAAGCAGAACGTCTCATTTAAAGCAAACAAGTGATTAACCCATAAACAGCACCAGAATGTGTGAATTTGCAGTTTGTGTTTTCTCTGTTGAGGGTGTACACTGGCAAAAAGCAGTCAAGAACCAACCTTCCTTATGCCTTCCCAGGAGCAAAGATGTCCGCAGATCCTAATCACCCGGATGTAGTTGGTATCAAATACACCAGTTACTTAGTTTATGTTATCCCATGAGTACTTCAGGGCAAAAAGGATGGCATTTGATAATGCCATTGCAGATCTTCCAAACCTGCTGAGCTCTCTGTAGGACACCATCAAGAATCAGAGCTGACTTTGGAGTAGTTCAGGTTCTTTTCTAATCTGTTTAGGTCTCTCTCTGACTTGCTGGCAGCGACCAATCTCACACAAGATACTCTGAAAAAAATCATTGTAAAAAGCTACTCAACACATTTACAAAATTTTCAAAGAGTTGAGTGAATGTGGCACTTTTTTTCTTTTTCAAATCTTTGTTCTTTTTAGCTTTTGGAATCAGGTTTCAAAGTACAGTGCTATTGTTAGGGATTTTCTGCTTTTTCAACAATAGCTCTACTTAACAAGAGAGGTTAGATGGGAAATAATGTTTACCAAGTAGTTGATGTTTTGCATTTTTAAAAGCTGCTGTGGACTTTACTTGGGGGACAGTACCCTTAAAGTCCTCAGGTTTTAATAAAATCAATTAATGTGACAAATCCATATAAACAATTCAGAGGGGAGATGGTTGCCAGGTAACAGGATCAATATTTTATTTTATTTTCTTTTTTCTTTTTTATTTTTTGGTGGTACTGGGGTTCCTGGAAGCCCTTCTACCTCCGGGCTACACTCCCAGACCTATTTTATATTTTTGAAACAGGGTCTCTTACGCCAGCGCGGCTGGCTTCGAACCTGCGCGATCCTCCTGTCTCCGCCTCCCAAGCGCGGGGATTACAAGCGTGCGCCACCACGCCCGGCAGGATCAATATTTTATATGATAGAAATACTACCTGTAACATGCAACAGCTATAGTATATGCATTTGTAGATTTTCACTGTATTTTTCTTGATGACATTTAGCAACACTTTATTTTTTTGGCCCATTGGTCTTATTTTGTTAAAATAAGAACAATTTTGTTCCTTCCAAATAAATTTGAAAATTTGACCATTGCTTTTCGGTAATTAGAGTAGATTGTGTACGGTGATATAAACATCTTTGTAACTTTCTGAAGCAAACATTCAAACTATGCTTATCTGGAAATTCATGTTAACTCCCAGCAATGAAATGCAAAGAACTATAGTCATTCCTGTTCTCCAAATTCTAAACTTGTCTTTCAGTTCTCCATGCTACATTTCTTATCATTCTTAAATCTCTAATAGAGACATTAGAGTGCTGGCTGGCTGCATTTCCATATACTCTACCTGAAAGCAGGCAACAGTGTACAGATTTAACCTGAGTATTTTTGAAATAGAAAATCAGGATCAACTCACATTCACTGTGCAGGTCAACTCTTGTCCTGCTGCTGCCTGGGCAACCAGTGAACATGCGGACTGGGCCCCAGTTTCTGACAGCCTCTTGGTAGTTTGCAGTGCACAGTCTCCTGCTGTCTAAGGGTAGCTGCTCTAGACTTTGCGGGGTTGGTGATTGCAGGTGTTACTGTAGGTTACTTTATCAAGCAAGAGCTGTCAGCCTGGCAGAGCAGCTAACTATGGCATTTGAGCCAACATATTTGGATATCTAAGAATTTTATCTTGAAAATATTGTTGGAATCTGTGGTTCATTGGTTCTTCTCCCAAGTTAATCCAATTATGTGTGAGCTATTCTATTTGTACCTTCTTCTTAGAAAAAAAAATTCATATGCTAACTTCAAAGAATTTTGTCCCCATACAATTTGTGAGGCCAACTGAGTAGTAAATCCCCTAAGATGACGCTCTCCACCTTGGCACAGTTAACTGTGGGAGCTGGATATTTATGTGATGTGATGTGCTTCCCTTTGAATTGTGGGAGATGAAACAGCGTCTCTGACCTCTTTCCATTAGATATAATAGCACCACCCAGCTGTGATACTAAAATGCATGTCCAGACACTGCCAAGTGTTCCTGAGAGGCAGGAATACCCTAGTGCCCTTGGAAAAATGGACACTTTGATTCCACTTTATTCTTTTAAATAGAGGATGAGTGACATCCAGACTAGAACTAGGCTATGTTTTCTGTTCTATTGCATCTCTTTTGTGCTCTTAGAATTATTATGTAATGTCTACCTCACATTACATCAAGCTTTGCACTAAAGCTTTCTTGAAAACTGTATATACTCTAGCATTGCCTGACTTCTTATTCCTATTAGAAGGAAGAAAGAGGGACTTTCTAATCTAATGTTATATGATGTAATGTCACTTTCATTCTAGAAACAATTCTATGATTCTTTTCTTTTCCACCTGGTAAAGAAAATAAATTGTTAGCCACAACTTAAAGAACAGGATCCATTATATATATTGGTGGTACTGGGGTTCCTGGAAGCCCTTCTACCTCTGGGCTACACTCCCAGACCTATTTTTACATTTTTATTTGGAAACAGGGTCTTCTAAGCCAGCGCGCACGGCTGGCTTCGAACCAGCGTGATCCTCCTGTCTCTGCCTCCTGAGCGCGGGGATTACAAGCGTGCGCCACCACGCCAGGCTCAAAATATTAAACTTTAAGAATGAAAACATTAGGCCAGGTATGGTGGCCCACACTCGTAATACCAATACTTGGGAGGCTGAGACAGGAGGATCGCAGCCAGCCTCAGCTACTTAGTGAGGCCCTCTGCAACTTAGTGAGACCCTGTTTCAAAATAAAGAAAATATAGGGCTAGGGGTATAGCTCAGGGTAGAGTGCCCCTGCCCCTGAGTTTAATTTCTAGTTCTACCAAAAAAAAAAAAAGAATTTAAAAACTTTAAGAATTGGAATAAGGTGAATAAGGTGGGAAATTATGCTCCATTATACTGGAAAAACAAATTTTTAAAATAGACCTCAGGTAAACTCTACGGAGCGATTGAAAAACAGATATGTGTCGTGATAATGAAATTTGCTTATCAACAAGTGGAAACAATCTTTATATACTCATCAAAGCCTTTTTGACAGAAATTCAGTACCTGGGACAGTTTATTTTGTGCTTCATATGCATTCCTTCGATCAATTCTCTAGCATTTATTTAGAAATATTCTTTTGTGTGTGTGTGTGTGTGTGTGGTACTGGGGGTGGAACCCAGAGGCTTTCTACCTCCAGGCTATACTCCCAGACCTTTTTTTAATATTTTATTTGGAAACAGGGTCTCACTGAGTTGCTGAGAGCCTCACTAAGTAGCTGAGGCTGGCTTCGAACCTGTGCGATCCTCCTGTCTCAGCCTCCCAAGCACGGGGATTACAAGCGTGCGCCACCATGTCCGGCTAGAAATATTCTTTTTTGGAATTCACATTTTAGACTCTTGGCTCCCTAGGGAGGTAAATTCATTGTTGAATGTCTAATAAGAACATGATCAGTTGGTAGAAAGTTTATAGTTTCTACAGAAAAACCGGCATTGAGTGAATGTGACCAACACTTTCTCCTGTGTGCTCAAAGGGAGAAATGTCCTCATCCCTGTTCACATCCCCCAGGAGAATTATTTACAGCTGACATTGACTGTGAGGTGCTGTCATCCCCTGGGACTTCTGTGTTTATCTCAGATAATAGGACACTAGAAACCTATTAGCAGTTGTAAACAGATCTTCCAAGTTTATCTAGCATTGCAATTATGAAATATATCTCTTAGGCAAGTTTCTAAGATTAATTCAAGACCAAAATGAGAATAGGTGATGATAAAAAGTTTCTGCATTGGACAGTTGATCTATTACATAAAAGAAAAATCCCAAGAATTATGAACCCCATACTTCAAATTTTCTGTTGAGGATTTAATGAATATTTACCTACTGTTATAATTTAAAAAACACACATTGATGACGAATGATTATTTAACAACACATTTTTATATTAATTGGAAATAAATAAACTTAGGATTCAAGAGGAGGAGGGAAGGAAAGATGTTACAAGTGGGTGGATGGATGGTAAATGCATAATGTAGGAGAGAGACTTTGAATTTAGGCCTGTGTATTAACTTGTGTTTTCTGTTTCACTTTCCAGCCAATGTTTTCAGTTGCACCAAGCTTAGCCACCAATGCATCAGCAGCCTTTAATCCCTACCTGGGACCTGTTTCCCCAAGCCTGGTTCCAGCAGAGATCTTGCCGACAGCACCCATGTTGGTTACAGGGAATCCCGGGGTCCCCGTGCCTGCAGCTGCTGCAGCTGCTGCACAGAAATTGATGCGGACAGACAGACTTGAGGTAGGAATCTCTCCTTGGTTTCTTCATGCATTCTATTCTAATTCTCCAAGTGTTTCTGTGGCCAGATGGTGTAAGAAATTTGAAGTCTTGGGTTAGTGTTTGTAGCATTTTCCCAAAAGATAAATATGCTTGATTTGATGAATATACCATGCATAAAAACCACAACATCCTTGTGTAGAATAGTGAAGAAGGGCTTGGGCTCTGGGGTCAGATTGCTGCCCATTTCACTGTACCTCAGTTTCATCTGTTTTAAAATGGTGATAGTGATGACACTTGCCTCACAGAGTTGGGAAAACATCTGGCACAGTGTGCAAGTGCTTCTTAGATGTGTTGCCGTTGCTATCAAACATAGCAGATTACATCAAACCCCAAAGACTTGTTCTTATAAAGATGTAGCAGATATTAGTTACTGTGAATAAAACATTCTAAAATTTATGATCACAAGTTTCCTCCCAAGCTGCACGATATTTTGGCTGAAATAGCGAAGCGGCTTTGTGAAATGTGCTCTTATGAAAGTATTTTTTAATAGGAAATTGCTTGATGCTCTAAGTTCTACTGTCGAGGATGATCAGATGCATGAGCTTTGGTCTTGCTACATGAAAAAGAAATTAAAGTTATAAATTTCATTTTGAAGTGGTTGTTCAGAGTTTCAGCATGGAAGTGAATGAATGGATTTGGTAAACTTATAGATGTAGGGGAAATGGCAACATTAATTAAAGATAGAGACTGGTATTAAATCACCTTTTCCTCTTCCCCTGGTTAGGCTCTACCTAGGGCAGAGAAGTCCTACAGGTATTAATTACTGAAAGCAGAAAATAAGGCTGTCATATGAACATAATTGACCCTAATAATTTTTTCAGTATAGCAGGAACTTAATCAGTACCGATATCTTATTAAGTTCTGTGCCATACATTAAAAAGCATCTCAGATTTCAGCATATTTGCAACCATTGATCAGACATGTGCAGCACATTTAATCCTCAGGACGATCTTTTTTTATACCTATAATGATACACCATAGTGAGGACCTCTTTGTGTGTTTCCCTCTGTATCCCACTCCTTCCCTGTTCGTGTTAGCGAGATTGGTAGGGCTACAACTAAAAACAGCATTATTTGAATTCTTTCCTTCATCATTTCTCCTTTTGTCTCTACCCCGAACCCCTTCAATTCTATAAGGAAGATACTAGTGTCACCTTCATTTTACAAAGAAATTAGGAAGAGAGACGTGAAAGGACTTGTCCTTCTAGAGATGCGCTGGGCTTTGGGATGGTTTCTTATTACACAGTTGTACTTGATCATTAATTAGCTAATGCTGCTTGCCGATGAATCAGGACAAAATGCAATGCATTCATTCCAAACATTTTAAATTATTGAATGCTCAGCATTTGGAGCAGATTTATTCCTCTTGACCTTCCTAAAGCAAACTCCGGGTTCTTAATGCATAAGTGTTGATTGATTGATGGGAACCAAAGAGGCGGCCTGAGATGAATGTTAATAAATTAATTATTAAGAGGTGATGATATTAAAAAAAAAAACTGAGAGAATGGAGACATTAAAAGGCTGAGCTGTATGGTCAGAATGCTTCTAAACAGACCCTCCCACAATTTTAGGTAGTCTATCATCAGTTATAGTTTGTGGTGGTTAATTGAAGTGGACACATCTGTCTTTGGGTGCACTTTTCTAAACTATGAAGAGTTACCTTGTGTGTTGTGTCTGTTTTCTCCTGCTGTGGTGAGAACACACTATACTGCTGCATTGACTATCTTTCCCTTTGAGCTTGACTTCCACTTATCTGAATTCTTGATAGCACTGCAGCGTCCCCACTAATTCTTGTTAACAGGCTCTGAGTCCGTGTCACTGTTACAGCCTGCTAGCATGCTGCAGTGTGAAACTACAAGGCACATCTTTCCCTCTGCCTGCTAATTACATGACATATTGGAGTGTAAAAGACATTTCAGCCAATGCACATGATTATTTATTAATTGTCCGTGTTTGCTTATTTGGAGTTTCAGTCTACATTCTATTTTAATACTTTTCAATTTTGAATTTCTTCTGAGATGAAAATAGTCTACATCAGTTAGAATATTGGCTCGTTCTTTACTCCATTTTATCATCGTACTCTAACTTATTGTACAGAAAAGAAATTTAAAATACTTCTGATTTTTATATAATTGCTTAAAAGAACTAAAATATTTATAGCACTTGAAGACATTAGATTAAAAAAAAAAACACCTGAAACTGGAAATCAGAAATCCAAGCAGTAGTGCTTGTGATATTGTTAATTAGATGAGCTTGGGTTAATATTCTGAAAACCTTTGTGGTTGGGTTGAAATTCCGCACATATAGAACCTGGGAGTGCTGCACCAAATGACATCTCAGGTCACCTTCGGTTAAAACATTCCTGAGACATTTTAAATCACTTGCTTGCTTTTAACACCAGCTACAAGATATTAAAATATTTATTTTAAAATGTGTATACACATGTATCATATGCACACAGCACAAGCTTCTTCATCTATCTCTTGTTCTTCTCTTTACTTTGTTGGCTATTTTTCAAAAGACTATAGCCCTGTACTTTCTGTGCTCTAAAATTCAGACTTAGTGGTTTTCTCTAGAAGTGAGCAAATCTCTTAAATACCAGTCACTGAGATGGGGCTTTTAAGATTCCATTTTGTGACCTTGAAATGCCTTTCTGTAATTTTCAAGAAGCAGCTTACTTCATGGACTATATTTTGGGAAATTATTAAAATATACAGGTATGAGAAAAGACTCAGTCTTTAAGTCATGTCCCTGTTTAGTTACAAAGAGTTGGTAATTAGGGGAGTAATTATTTGACTAATTTTCAAGTAGCATAGTAATTTCTTTTTAGGATGCGAAAGGATTCATGAATGTGTTTAGTCCCTCATTTATTCAATAATATCCAATGGAGCTGGGCGTGGAGGCACACGCTTGTAATCCCCGCGCTTGGGAGGTGAAGACAGGAGGATCGCGCTGGTTCGGATCCAGCCTCGCTGGCTTAAGAGACCCTGTTTTCAAATTTAAAAAATAATAAATAAATAAATAAATAAATAAATAAATAAATAAATAAATAGGTCTGGGAGTGTAGCACAGTGGTAGAAGGGCTTCCAGGAACCCCAGTACCACACACAAAAAAACAAAACAAAACAATATCCAATGGAGTGTTATTAGACATCTTTCAGTAAAAGACATTTTGAGGAATATCTTTGAGTTATTTTAATTGCTGTCTGTTACCAATCATGAGGAAAGGTCCCCATGAGCATATTGCTAAACTCATCATGCTGTCCAATAACTTGTGAAATGAATGAATGAATGAATGAATGAATGAATGGGTCAGTCAACCAGTTATTCTATTAATTAACTATAGAAAGATACATGTTCTTATTTAAAGGTTAAGACAATCCACAAAGCTGATAAAACATAAAACATTTTAACTTGTGGGAAAATTTTATCGTTCCTTAACATTGTTCCTGGAGACATGTTTACAGTTTTAGCATCCCAACTACAAAATACTACAGAATCTGGCATATGCTCTTAGACCTAGTATGGTGGTGTTTAGACTTTTAACTAGATTATAGTCACTTAGGGTTACTGTTGAAAAGGTAGGCGCTCATCCCTGAGATTTATTCAGTATGTCTATAGTGAGGCTTAAGATTTTTCCCCTCATAGATCAGACAGGGGATTGTAAATGCAAGTAATCTGAAACACACTTGCTCTGTTAACTATATTGTTTTTATTTCCTGAGAAAAATATATTAACTATTCCAGGCCAGGTGGGAAAACTACTTGGCCTCTGGTATTTTCAGTTAAAGTTTGGTTGTTTTAAAGTAAATTATCATTGTGCCATGTAGTTTTATTCTAGTAATCATGACCTAAGCTTCTAATTCTGGCCTCTAGATACTGTGTGCTTCCATCACTTATTAACACAGAAGAATCTAGAAATCTTCTTTGTGTGGGCAGAAATTAAGATGATATGTATTAACTACACAAAGTAGAACATTTTAAGCCAAATAGCAGTAAAAAATCATGCCTACATTGATATTTTATTAATTTAATTGATTTAGCATGATTATATGTAGGAGACTTTCTATTTAGAAAAGATAAAAATGCTTTCAGGAATATAGGAAAGGCTTCTTGGTAGGATTATTTTAATTTTATATTTCTATGGAGGATGTTTCATTGGTTACTGCATGTATAATATTTCAATTTCCCTAGAAAATTTCCAAGGAAGCTTTAGAGTTTTATGTGCAGGACTGTATGTTGTTAACTTTTTTAAATCTATGATAAACTTTGATAGGTTTGGAATAGTTCTTCAAATAGAGTCACACCCCCTTTTAAAAACATTTAATGTGCTATGTCTCTGTCAATTATGAGTGTCTGTGGTTAGTTTGAATTGTGGAGATTATAGACTCATAAGTTGTTTGAAATAATTATTGATCTTAACTTGGCATCTAATTTTTTGCTATTCTTCCCCTGACTTTTTTTTTCTTTTACCAAAATTAAAAGTAAATTTTTTCTATATTTTCAGTTTAGAAAGTGAAATAAATATAATTATAGAGTAGAACCTTTTGTCATATCAATGATCTTGTCTTAAGGTTATGTCTATTTTTTGTCCTTTTGGCCTATACACTTGTTTGTAGAGTGAATAACTGAAAACCTGAAAGTAAATTTAGTGGTCCTTTTTTTGCTCATTCCTGTATATTCAACTTTTACTTTTTGACATAAGGTAAATTTACATAAATGAAAAATTCTCACATGTGTATATATTATACATTATTTTATATATTATACATTACATAATGTCTATAAAATATAAATAATGTTGTATAAAAGTATACTTATATTCTCTGGCATAAGTGAAAATGGTGAATCTACTTTCTATATTTCAAAGAAAGCTACCATTTTATCTTAACAGAAATCCCAAGAGATAGCTAAAGTTGATATCTTTTTCTGTACTTTTTTTAAGAAAGAAAAATGGATCAAATTTGCACAATTTTTGGATAATTTATATCCTTAGATATTCAGCATAGGAATTTCGCTGTATAATTCATTAAATACAACAATTTCCCCTGACCATTAGAATTTTAAGATAGGAATATATTGTTTCCTTTTGAAATGGAAAGCACAGATAAATTCTTTGCAATAAAGCATACACTCATCATCAGAAATGCTATGGACAATTTGACAAAAATCATTAATTATCCGGTATTATTTTTAAATGTTATGGTGGCTCAAACTTTAATAGGAAATGAAGCCCATGATACTTGTTGAACTTTCATTTATACGTGTTTCAGCAAGTTCCTAAAATTATTTAGTTTTAAATTGACTTCCTCCCAAAATACTAATATAGTGTATTTGTTCCCTATTACATTTAGCTCTCTTCTTCTGCTTTTAGATGCCATTCTCCAAAGATGGCTGAATTAATTAGATGAACATGGCAAACACAAAGCATATTACTTCAAAAGGGTCTCTTCTAGAAAAAAGCAAAACAAAACGTGTGAAAGACACTCTAGTTTTGAGTGAACTCAAATGTCAACATTAACTTTCTTAGGATACTAATGACTTATTTATAGAATTTAATACTACCTGTAAAGCACATTATTACTTGACTACTTTGAAATATATTTGTTATACTTTAAAAAGATAAAATAATGAAGCTGTTTATTATAATCAGATTTGTAGGATGTGTAACACCCTCTTAAAGTTGGTGTTAATAGGGTTTTCATGTAGAAGATTCCATAGCTGATAAAATGATAGGAAATGGAACCTTCATGCTCTGACCCCAAATTTTGTCTTAGCTAAACCTGAATGTTTTAAGTTTGAAAACCATTTATCAAACTATACAAAGTATTTTTATTTTGTGATCTCCTAAGGCCAGTTCTTCACAAGCATTCTTAGTAAAGGATCAGAGATTCCTGATCATGATACACACACACACACACACACACACACACACACACACACACTATTATTCATAATGTGAAATGGTGGTAATAATCTAGATATCTTTTGAAAGAGTTACCTGCCTCATGAGCACCATTTGATGAAGTGGCTACTCTGGACAATGTTCAGAAAATAATACAATGCTTTTACTATGTTTTTGCTCCAAAATATTACCAAGTAGTAGGTATATTATGATAACAACTACTTGAAATGTGTGTATGAAAATGACTGAATAAAAATACTGAAAAGAGGCAATTTTTAGAAGTTTTAGGTTTAATTTCATCTTGCCTGTCTCCAATTTTCTGTGGAATGAGTCTTAATAATGTCTTATATTGAGCTAGGTAGGGTGGCTCATGCTTGTAACCCAAGTACTTGGGTAAGTTGAGACAGGAGGATTTCACGTTCGTGGCCAGTCTCAGAAACTTAGTGAGACCCTGTAGAAAGATTAAAATAAGGCTGAGGGTGTAGCTTGGAGTCTGGGTTCAATCTCCAGTATCAGAAAAAAATAAAAATTAAAAAACTAATAATTTCTTACTTTGATTTGAATTATTAAATTTGTTGAAACTGTCCGTTACAATTTACTAATATTTTAATAATGATTTTTTTTTTTTTGGTGGTACTGGGGTTCCTGGAAGCCCTTCTACCTCCGGGCTACACTCCCAGACCTATTTTTACATTTTCATTTGGAAACAGGGTCTCCTAAGCCAGCGCTCGGCTGGCTTCGAACCTGCGCGATCCTCCTGTCTCTGCCTCCCAAGTGCGGGGATTACAAGCGTGCGCCACCACGCCTGGCTTAATAATGATTTTTAAAATAATATTTTAATAATAATTTGCTGTGTCTAAATGATTTCTTTGGGTGTCAGCATAGTCTAAAATTTTCTTGAATTTATCAAACAGTCCCAAGCCATATTCAGCAGTCAAGTGATCCCCTTTTATTGAGAAATTTGTTTTATTCAGTGAGGTATCCAACAATACAGATGTGCTTCTGGCGCTTGGCATACTTTTCTAGTCGGCCTGACCTGGAGCTCTTGCCAGTACAAGTTTTAAAAAGAGATTTTCAGAAATTGAAAAATAAAAACGTAAAACACTCGAAAATGCCTATTGGGTAAAAGCAGTTGCATTTGAAAGCCTAGAAAGTGGTAGTTTTAGGATATGCTCTAATTTCTAATTATCATCTCTGTTTAAATATTTTTAGGATTCTACCTAAGTACACTCCATAAAGAAAGCAAAGAGGGCAAAATGGCAGCAAACCAATCCTTAATCCACAGGAACCACACACATACACAATCAAAGGACTTACAGATAGACTGACTTTGGACCTTTTTTTCTTGTTAGTATAGCAAAGAGTAAGTTAAACTGAAGAATAGAGTGTTTTTGAATTTAGCTGTGTCTGTTTTCTGGTCCTGCTGATGAGCCCCATGCCTTTGGTTAGGTACCGGGGATCTGTGTTTTGGAAAACCTAACTGCCAGTTCTGATACTGTGCCAGAGTAAAGGAAAATAGATTTGGAAAGTAGCTTGCTCCCCTCTGCTTTTTAAATGACAACTCCTGGTTATACTCTTCCTCCCCTCCTATTCAGTAAGTTAAACACAAATAGGCTTTTAAAAACTTCCTATCTCGGGGCCCCGGGCCGAACTGCGCGTAGCACGCCAGACCCCTGGAGAAACCGGGCCCAGTAAGACGCTGGGTTCTGGGCAGGGGTCGTGCGCGGGGCACGCCAGATGGGGCCCGGGTCGCGGGACTCTGGGCCCCGGGCCGAACTGTGAGTAGCACGCCAGACCCCTGGAGAAACCAGGCCCAGTAAGACGCTGGGTTCTGGGCGGGGGTCGCGCGCGGGGCACGCCAGCTGGGGCCCGGGTCGCAGGACTCTGGGCCCCGGGCCGAACTGCGAGTAGCACACCAGACCCCTGGAGAAACCGGGCCCAGAACAGAAAAAGATAAAGAAAAATATCGGAGAGGAGGTAAGAAAGCCGTTATGGATGCCAGGACACTGGAGATGCAGACAAAACTTATCTAAATGCACTGGAACTTATGGAAAAATTTGCCGTGAAAGAGGACTGCTATTTCTCTATATTGTTAAGAATCTCAAACATCACATGTAAGGAGAGAGTTTAGCAGAGACCAAGGAGAAATGCGGTGTTGAAAGAGTTCTCCGCGATGGTGGTGGAGACTTGTATTCAGGAGAAGCAGAAACCGGATCTTACCAACTTTATTTTTTTGGAGAAATTACACCAAACGTCGAATGCTACCATCACGCATGCTTAGGAACACTGGACAACATTCAGAGTGGAAAAAGAGCCTAGGAAGGATTTGAAACGGTGGAGGCAGTGGCAATGCCAGTGGCCAATACTCAGGGGAGGCAGAGATCTAATACATTACACCTGGAACCTTTGAAATAATAACCACAGAGACAGTGATCAGAACCTGCTGAGGGGTTAGGCGGGCGCCGGGGCCAGTGGCCGACATCGGAGCTTGCTGTGAGGCAAGGCCACTACTGAGGCCTCCGTGGCTGGGATTGGAACCTGCAGAGGGGTTAGACCGATGCTGGGGCCAGCGAGGCCGGCATTGGAGCCTGCCATGAGGCAAGGCTTGTGCTAGGGCCTCCGAGGTCGGGTCCGGAACTTGCTGAGGGGTTAGGCCGGTGCTGTGGTCAGCAAGGCCGGCATCGAAGCCTGCTGCCATGAGGCAAGTCCAGTGCTGGGGCCCCCGAGGACGGGACTGGAGCCTGCTGAGGGGTTAGGCCGGTGCTGGGGCCAGCGAGGCTGGCATCAGAGCCTGCCATGAGGCAAGGCCGGTACTGGGGCCTCCGAGGTCGGGATAAGAGCCTGCCAAGGGGCTAGGCCGGTGCTGGGGCCAGCGAGGCCAGCATCGGAGCCTGCCATGAGGCAAGGCTGGTGCTGGGGCCTCCGAGGCCGGGATTGGAGCCTGCCCTGAGGCAAGGCCGGTACTGGGGCCTCCGAGGCCAGGATAAGGGCCTGCCGAGGGGTTAGGCCGGTGCTGGGGCCAGCGAGGCCAGCATCGGAGCCTGCCATGAGGCATGACCAGCGCTGGGGCCTCCAAGGCTGGGATCGGAGCCTGCCGAGGGGTTAGGCCGGTGTTGGGGCCAGCGAGGCCGGCATCGGAGACTGCCTTGAGGCAAGGCCGGTACTGGGGCCTCCGAGGCCAGGATAAGAGCCTGCCGAGGGGTTAGGCCAGTGCTGGGGCCAACAAGGCCGGCATTGGAGCCTGCCGTGAGGCTAGGCCGGTGCTGGGGCCTCCGAGGCCGGGATTGGAATCCTGCCAAGGGGTTAGGCCGGTGCAGGGGCCAATGGCCAGCATCGGAGCCTGGCGTGAGGCAAGTTCACTCCTGCAGCCTCCAAGGCCGGGACCAAAGCCAGCTTAGGGGTTAGACCGGTTCAGGGGCCAGCGAGACCAGAACTGGGGCCTCCCATGAGGCAAGGCCGCTGCTTGAGCCAGCGAGGTCTGGATCAGTCCACTGAGTAGCCAGGCCACTACTGGGAACATCAAGAGTGGGATCGGTACTTGCAACGCAGCATGCACAGAGAAATATCGCAGAAAATATAAATCAGACGCTTCTCTTAATCAGCAATAACTAGGAGGAAAAGGTCAACAGGAAGAGGTTGAGCTATAGAAAGGGCCCTATAGTGAAGCAACTAATGTGACCAATCAGAGGGTATGTAATACTGGAGGACGGAGCCTCTTTAAAACGCAGGAGATACATAAACAAATGTATCAAAGTAAATCACCAAAGAAGCATGGGATGGAGGGAGGGGGAGGTAATGGGATGGGGGCTGGAGGAGGGCTAATTGGATGATGTGTGCTTGTATATCCTCCCAAGTCTTGTACTCCAATGTGATTGATATATGACTACAATGCACCAATTTAAAAAATAAATTAATAAAAAAAAAAACTTTCTATCTCATCTTTGCGCTCTTAGGGTCTCTTTCAAAATATCTGTCTGGCACATGGTAGTTAATTATCCAATAAATTTGAAAAAGATAACTTGAATGAGGTGGTAGCTAACCCATTGCTGTGCCTATGGAATGCAAAGCCTTCGCTAAAAGTTTCAAATAGTACAAGATGCCATTTATAATGTTCTTTTTAAGATATAGCATGGTTCAGTGAAGTCCTCCTTAGGATGCACTTTGCTGAGTAATAGGGTGTAATGATAACAGGGATGGTGGGGGAGGGACAATAGGTTTAAATGCAATATTTTTATTTATGCAAATCAAAGAAAAAGTCTACTTTTACAGCACAGCAAGTTACAGTTTCTCTTTTTTGCTCAGCTCCAAAATAAGTGTGCAGTGTCCGCAGCGCAGCAGCTCACTTTGTGAGAGATCTTTGAAGCATAAAAACTATATACTTGAAGCCTGTGTTTGAAAGCTTTGGGAAGTTCCTTTGAAGCAGGAGTAGGAAAATTGTAGGAGATTCTGTGTTTTAGATGGCCCTCTTGTGGTAAAAAGGTCAAACTAATTCAAATAAAGACAACTAGAAGCATTAATCGTCAAGTCACAATTGAGCAGACCAATCAGAAATAATTTTTTTCATCCTGCATCCCTATGACAAAAATTAACAAATATAAAACAAGAAGATGATAACATAAACTAATCAATTTTCCATTTGGTATATGTCACTACCAAGTGCAGTGCTAATGATAAAACATTTAATTAAAAAAAGCAATCAAATTGATCTTTCACTGTTCACATGGAAATAATTTTGTATTTAGACGAAAGTTGCAAAAGTAGAACCAAAGGTCTTGCCTATTCACTAACTATTAGCATCTTATAGACATAGAATCAGTTATAAAATTAGGAACTAAGCTACCATTAACCAAAGTACAGACCTTTATCAAATTTTATCAGTTGTCCTATCAATAGGCTCTCTCTGATTCCAGGATTGTCTGTTGTTTTTTTTTTTTTTTGTCTTGTAACCTTGACACTTTGAAAGAGCATTGGTAGATTATTTAGTAAAATATCCTTCCATTTAGTTTATTTTTTTTTCTCATGACCAATATAGTTTTGATCATGTTCTTTGGCACCAACAGATGCATGGTTTCTTTGTATCTCATTACTAGTCACATTAATGCTGACTAGTAGCATTAATGGAGCAGAGTGCACCAATTTCTTCACTGTAAAGTTACTAGATTTCCCTTGGCACTTAGTAAGCATATCAACTAATTTTAGGTGAGAAGTTTTACCATTTATCATAAGTGCATTTCCTTTTTCAAAGGCATTTTACTGAACTGGGGTTATCATCTGTAGACTAAACAAGATATCGCTCAAGTTGTATTTTCGCCTCGTTGGCAGATTTCTTTTCTCTCCCAGCTATGCCTTCTCTGGCCAGTTTTACACATTGAGTTACAGCTTCTCCTTGTTGACTGAACCCTGTGTGCTCAATGACCTCCTAGGTGTGTCGAGAGTACCAGCGTGGGAACTGCAACAGAGGGGAAAATGACTGTCGGTTTGCCCACCCTGCTGACAGCACCATGATCGACACCAATGATAACACGGTCACCGTCTGCATGGATTACATCAAAGGGAGATGCTCTCGGGAAAAGTGCAAATACTTCCATCCTCCCGCACACCTGCAAGCCAAGATCAAGGCTGCCCAATACCAGGTCAACCAAGCTGCAGCTGCACAGGCTGCAGCCACGGCAGCTGCTATGGTGAGTGGAGACAGCGGCTCTCCTGTCAACCCTCCAGAAAGTCAAGTGAGCAACTGTATCTGACTACAAGCTATTCCTTTATTAACCTTTTGTTTTAAATTCTTGCTGAAGATATGTTTGTTCAGGTATCCCAGACAATACATAAAGAAGTTACCGTTCACAGAAGTGAGGGTAACTCCTCAAACGCTCCAGATAGCTCCTATTCTTGGCCTAACTCTTCATAAGCTTTCTTATTCTGGATATAGGGCTTCTGAAATCTCTGCTTCATAAAGAACCACCTGTCTCCTCCTCAGTTTAACGATACTGCCATTTTCAGTCTTCTTATTCCTCTGTGCCATCTGACCAGCCTTGGTTTTCCTTTGGTGTGTTCGTTGGCACATCAAGGCCCCTCTTCACATTTTATCTTGCTTTTAACAATAACATAATCTGGAACTATTTAGGAGAATGACCTGGACAAAACTGTTCTCAGAATTAGCTGCCAGATTTTGAATAACTATAGTATATTCTATCTAGATGGTCTGAAAAAAATATTGTGGCATAAACGTAGCGGTACGACTACGGACGCTTAACTATGCCGTTCTGTAGGATGCCAGCACCACACAGGGAGTTAGAAATTGGATCATGTAGACTAGATACCAAACTATATTCTTAAGGTAAATTTTATTGGGAGCTTAGCTGTTTTAGTGTTGTCCTCTTTTTACACAAGTATACGACTTAATCTCCAAAAAATATGCATTAAAAAATCACTGTGTCATATGCTCCAGCACAGTGAAAGAGTCATGAGAGAGGTCTTTTCTGTGTGTGTTTATGGATACTTGAGCAAAAATACAGAAGGCAGACTCTCTCCTTTTCTCTTTCTTTCACTCTTTTTTTTTTCTGTTAGAGTATCTCGTTTGTAATTAACTACAAAGAGGAGTTATCCTCCTAATAACAACTTGATAGTGCCTTTATTGTGCATGCTTAGTCTTGTTATTCGTTGTATATGGCATTCCGATGATTTGTTTTTTTATTTGTTTTTTCTCACCTACCCAAAAATGCACTGCTGCCCCCATGATGCACCTCTGCTTGCTGTTTATGTTAATGCGCTTGAACCCCACTGGCCCATTGCCATCATGTGCTCGCTGCCTGCTAATTAAGACTCAGTCGGCTGTCAAATCACTGAAGCGACCCCTCGAGGCAACCTTTGACCTGGTACTATGACCTTTCACCTTTTAGCTTGGCATGTAGCTTTATTGTAGATACAAGTTTTTTTCTTTTTTTTTTACCAATTTAAAAAATATATATATAGATATAATTTCTTTTTTTGTTATTACGTTGTAAAGTACAATGAAAAACTTTGAGTGTGGCTTCCTGACAAAAATTAGCGGAGAGTGTAAAATAAGTATGTAAACGGATGTGGTTCGGTAAGAGACTCTGCAAGCCCAGCGGTCCACATTCGGATTAAACCACATTGTGTACAATGTTCTAAAGAAATAGGAGACATGAAAAGTGTATTTTCGACTGTATATTTACGTATCTGTTTGGATAGCATGGCTTTAGTGATAGAATTGTATACTTTGTAGTGTTTATAAAAGTTCAGTATTTAGAATCGGAGTCTGCATGCGGGGGACATTTGCATGTGTAGGTAGAGGGGGAGGACAGAGTGGTAGGTGTTTACCTCACCTTTGAGTCACTCTGTATGATTAACGATTAACATGGCTTATACCTGTCGATCCTCATGGAGCGCGCAGCACAGCTTTCCTCTCTTCCCAAATCAATGGCTTCTCAAGGAAAGCCTGAAGCATTATGGGACATAAAACACCTTAACGCATTAAAACATGTGCTCTCGTACTAGTGGGGTTTTGTTGTGAACAAAAATAATGCTTCCTTTAAAGCTTTTATCTCGCTTTTTTTTCCCCTTTAATTTTTTGTTTATGGATTTTTCCACCCCCTTGGGTAGTTAAGTGCTCTACGGCTTGCTTGCTTATGCTTCCTAACAATTTGGGCCTCTGACTGATTTTTTTTCTTTTTTTTTTTTCTTTTTCTCTTTTTACTGGTATTTGTTTTTTATACTCGTTCACTAAACAGGGAATTCCTCAAGCTGTACTTCCCCCATTACCAAAGAGGCCTGCTCTTGAAAAAACCAACGGTGCCACTGCAGTCTTTAACACTGGTATTTTCCAATACCAACAGGCGCTAGCCAACATGCAGTTACAACAGCATACAGCATTTCTCCCACCAGGTAAGGGGCTGGCTTTGTGTGTATGTGCATCTGATCATCCAATTAGAGTTCTCCTACTAGAGCAGATTAACCACACCCCAGGTTTGCTCCTAGTCACAGATAAAGGGTAAGGTAAGGTGGTCAAAAGTAAGAACTTATCTGATGTAGTCTATAGGATTTTCCATAAAAAAAATAAAATCCTAGCTCTATGAAACATGAATTAAAGACCGGTGTTGTTTTCTATATCTTTGTGATAGTGTTACTGGGAATTGAAATAGAGTTCTCTTCTTTTTTTTTTTTCCTCTTTCCTCAACACCGTTTTATGTCTGTCAAGCTATTTTATGATACTCTTCTGCTGTAAGACCCCTTTGCCTAAAAGACTCCATAAGAGTTCATTTGGATTATATAAAATGACTCTCAATTTTGACTATTTTTGGTCTTTTTGTTTCCGAAGTGGACCATATTTTAAAAACTGATGATGTGTTTCAGAGCTCTTAAATCTGCTTTTCCTAGCTCCAATTAGTACATTGTTCAAAGGCACTGTTTTTTCTAAGCTCTCATTGGTATAGACCCAAGTGCCAATGATGTCGACATTCTTCTTTGACATGTACAATTGTGGTTTTGGTTTATTTCCAACTTAGTTATATATACATACTGTAGAATTATTCACATGGACTTAAGAGTTAAAAACACAGGCTAACGATTCATTTAGATTCCTGGGAATTTACTGTTTTTACACACTCTAAATTTATTTCAGAAAATATTTACTAAACTCCTTATAATCTGGACTTTAGCCAGATACTCTCTTTTCCTCTTTACCTCTTGACCTTATTTTTAAAAATGCATGTGTAGGTATTTATTCAATAAAATAATGTTTTAATTAAATTAGTAACTAATTAAAAGTATATATATGAAAAATCCAGCCCTTTAAACTATTTTGACATAATACATTAGACTTGTAATACTTTGAGAGAATGTCATAATTTGTTTTTGATTCATGACCAATAAATAAATTATACTCATGTTAGTTTTATTGGTAAACACAACTGTTTTATATGGTGCATATTTGAAAATTAGCTATGCATATGTAGAATAAATCTATAATAATAGTCACTTAACTAGAACGTTCTGTTAAACTAGCTTGTTACCCAGTCACAGTGGATAAAATGACATTTATGATCATAAGATAGCATCTATCAAGTTTCAGTTTGTCTGTACATATTCATTGCATTCCTATGGGAAACTCTCTTATGTTTTACACCAAGAGTTTTTTTTCTCAGCATATATAGGTTTTTAGAGACTTCCAGAAATTAATATTTTGTTTTTTGTAAGTTGTCATGTCCCTAGATTTTTTCTATTTCCAAAAATCAATCCATCAATATTTATGTAAATCAGATTATTAAAGCAATGTCTGAAGGAATTGTAGGTAACTCTCATAATCTGAACAAATCTAATTTAAAAATTATTTTTGTGAGTTCATTTCACTGAATAAAACATTACCATTAGAGTGACAGTTTCCTATTTAAAATATAAAAAGAAAAACAAATTGATCTTCCATATGCTATTTTAAAAACTTGAAATAATCTGTCTCATCAATTATTTTTTATTTGTGGTACTAGGGATCGAACCCAGAGCCATTCTACCTCTGAGCTATATGCCCTGCCCTATTTCTACTTTGTATTTTTGACATAGGGTTTCACTTATTTGAAGAGGATCTCCCTAAGTTGATGAGGCTGGCCTTGAACCTGTGATCCACCTGTCTCAGTCTCCCAAGTACTGGGATTATAGGCATATGGCACCATACCCAGTTTCAAATGGGTTTGCATTAGTTTCAGTAACAACATTCTTTGCCAGGAGTAGCCATCAGTTGCATAATATGTATGATCCTTATTTTTATATTAGTATCTCCCTTTAGTAGTTTTTAGTCTATAGATAGAGCAAAACATGCTAGGTAAGGTTAAACTTAGGCAAAACAATAAACGTATCCATAAATCAGAATAAATTGTCCCTCTGTTCTTGAAAGTAAAGCATTGCTAATTTAAATAAAACACACTACAATATCTTGAAATTTTGTGTACCACACAGCAGTGTGCCAGTATTTACACTAGTGATTGCAAACTCATGGCTTTATGGCAAAATTAAGTTTCTAGAAATGTATTGCTTTTCTAAGAATGTTTAAATAAAATCTGAAGGTAAATCCTATAGACAGGGCACATACTCTCCACTTCTAAGCCTCACAATGTCCCGTTGCCTTAGGCCTATTTCATGCATTTTTCCCCTTTACTGAGTAGTTGCTACGCCATGCAGCACTAAATCCTTCCCATAAATAATCCTTTTTTTTCTCTACCAACCACAAAGTTTGCCTTAATATTTTCATGTTAGCAGTGAGTAATTTGGGGCCTGCCACGATGCAGTGATTTGTCCACAAGTTACATGATTTGTAAGATTTAGATAGAACTTTAATTCAGATCGGGGGCACTTGGGTTGGTCTCTCAATTTCTCTGTGTTTACTACATAAGTACTTAAAATAAGAACTTGGGAGAATGGAACTAGCTCTTACCGCTCATCTAACTTCACGCACCATGCTTCACACGTCCCATCTTATTCAAAGATAAATATGACATCAAATTCACATTGAAGTGTTTTTTTCTTCAATTTTAGGTATGTACTATTTTTTTAGACCTTCAGTCTTGAGGACTACATTGGTTATTTATACAGATAATGCAGAACCTAAGGCCTACATGAGTTACCGGTATTCACTTCACACTTATAATGAGAGTATGTCAGAAACATTTCAGGTATCAAGCATTACTGGGAATTCAGGACTCTCTTCTTATGCCTATGCCCTCCTCCCCTTGACTCTACCCTGAGTGTGAGGTCCTGTGTAGTTCAGCCTTTTCGAAGAGCTACCCATTCTCCATTCTTCAATCCCCACTGTTCCCTCAGCATACCATCCTCCCTCACATGGCAAGAGCTATGGAGGACAGGTCTCCAGGGTTAGTCCTAAAATTATATATATTATTTTTATAAGACTTTATATCAGCTTTGTACTTCTTATAATAAACCTACATAAGCCCGAATTATCAAATGAAAATCCCAACTTCCAACCAAATCTTGTATTACAGTTCTTTTTCTCTCTTCTGCTTCTTTCCTTCCTCCTTGAAGCAATTCTAGGCCTACATTTCATTTGTAAATTACCATCCTATTGTTTTTCTTGCATCTTTACACAGATCAGTTAAAATTTTAATTTAAAAAGTCATGTAGTTTAAACAACACGTTTTTCGGAAACACCATTCTGCTGTACAGATATCTTTGTAGGGGAAATTGGAAATTGACAAATACTGTCATTTAAATTTTGCCTTGCGCTGAAAATTGAGGAAAAAATGTTTAAATTGGCTATTTGCACATCGTTATTAGTAAATTGAGCCATTGGAGGTAAAGATAAGTACTATGGTCATTTCAAAAGTGATTTTGCTTTTGGCAAGGGGATCCTACAGCATTCTGTCTTCCTATTTGTGAATTATTGCACCCTGGCTAGTATTTCCATTGCTACCTTATGTTTATTTGCTGCAAATCCCTCTCAGAACTGTGTGCATTGGTTATAGCAGTAATGAGGACGATAACTCAAACTAAAATTCAAATCTTAATAGCTTTAGGGTTTTAGAGATATGGCATAAGGTTAACTCATTTCCAGCATGTGCAGGCTTAATCGTGCATGGGATGAAATACAATAGGAAAATTAGGGTATAACGATAAACAATAAATTTTAAAAAATCTACAACTTGTGCAATACTTAAGCTGGCTTTACCATTCCTTAAATACCATGTTACTCCAGCCCATCCATCTTTTTATCTTTTCTTTCCCAGTGCCCCCACCCTACCCTGAGTGGGTAATAGTTTCACAAGATCTAGACCCATTATTAAATTTTGCTTGCTCTGCTGTATCATATTAACTTTGTTGTTACTATTGGTCTGTTCCTAGTGCTGTCTTTCCCAAGTCTTTGACTCAGTAGCAGTCACCAAATACAGAGCTATCCAAGTGTCTTAATGCCTATCAATATAATATCTCCTATCCAAAAGATGCTCCCCTGGCCTATAGTCTTACTGTGATAACAGACTTATTGCAGTGATGGCAGGAATGGCAGCCAAGTAATCTATGTCGCAATTCAGTTTCTCAATGGTGGCTTTGTTTGGAAAGGCCATCTCTGACAAGGCGCAGTTGGCAGATATTTTTCTAACAAATGTTCATCTCCGATGCTGCTAGTATTTAAACAGGATGCGCCAGGATTTTGAGAGAAATATAAAATCATCTGATATTTTAAAACCTAGAAGTCTAAAATAATCTTGTAGAAAGAATAGTAGTTCTCCAAAAGAGAAAATGCCTATTCCTGGTAAATAAATAAATAAATGAATAAATGAATAAACATACTTTTAATGTTTCTATATAAGAAATAGGAAATATATATGTAACATATTGTTTTACTTCTCATGGCCCCACAGTCGTGAGCACCAGTACCAATACCCCATGTAATGTATGCATCTTCACTAGTTTTCCTCCCAATTGGGTTGTTTTGAAGTCTAATTAGAAATTTATAGGAAAACATATGCTACTTCAATAAGTCTTGAGAATCTAAACCAGTGGAGAAAACAAGTTTGTTTCCCCAGATACCTAGCAAGTCATCCAATTTGAGACTTAAAAGAAAGTATATTTCTCCCTGTAATATTTTTCCTGCATTTTAATTCTAAACTAAGGACACGCAGTTTTTTTTTTTAACCTACAAATTATTGCTTGATCATCCTCAAAATAAAATTCCCGAATGTATGATCACAGCCCCGTTCACATTTGTGTGGTTCCTGCTACAATGAACAGAGAAAATAAAGTCAAGGGAATTAAAATGAAAACTTGGTTTCACTGCATTGTTAAGTCAGTTTTACGCATCGATATGTAGCATCTAATAACAATATCTCTAATTATTTAGCAGGCATCTGTTCTAAAGAAAACATTAATACATTCATCTGTCAAATAATAGAAAAGCAGCCAAATAGCTGGGAACCAGATTAGAACGAAACAGATTACAGTATTATTTTAAAAATAATTAAGCAGGTTCAAAAATGTCCCCCCAATATCTTTGTTTATAGGCAGCAATTAAGAGAAACAAAGTGTACCAGCACACAGTTAAAATGGCTTTTATTCTTCACTTGAGACTAGTTCTAATTGATCACTGTGCTGTTGTATGATTTGATTGTGCTGACAGTTACATGCCACTGTTCCCATAATAACAATTTTTCTTCTTTGTTCAAATGAATTTCCTAATGACACGTGTGATGGGATGTTTTAATTCTTTTCCCTTTTCAAATCCACCTTCCTGTTGCAATGCATGATGGGCAGGCTCAATATTGTGCATGACACCCGCTACAAGTGTTGGTAGGTGCCAGCTTTGTTTCTTGATTATCTTAAACCTATGGTGCACCTCACAGCCCCTCAAAATCCACTGCTAAGTTTAACTTTGATCTATTGGGCAAGTCCATTTCCCTTTTACTAACACCTGTCAATTAAATGCCATTTTCTATTTAATTGACATGGACTCACATAAATGTTTTCTTTACACACAATGGTTTCCTTTAGTCACCTCTGGTGGATTTTGATTGGACTATGAGTTCTGGTGTATAAAAAGAAAATCTTTCTCATAAAAGTAATAAATTGTATATTTTCGTAATAGTAAATAATAAAAGTATACTTTTGCTCAAATAAATAACTGTATAAATGAAGTAAATACCTGTATTTTGATTTCTATTTTGAAAATATCTGTGAACACAATATAAAATTCTTGTTTGTGACTTAGCGAATTAAGCCTGTATCAATTTTCTCGATTTGATGGTAACAAGCTTTTTTCCCCTTTTTTTTTCTCTTTCATCCCCTCCCCTTCTCCTTGGAATGTTGTCCTGCTTTGCGCTGTGATTGCATGTCACTCGCTGGTGATGATGTCCTGTCACATGGCTTCTTGCTATGATAATTACCATGCCCAATGATCTCCTCCATGTTGCCATGGTTTCCATATTGCTACACTCTTCTGTATGTTTGCTTATATGATTTTCCCTCCGAAAGTTCCCATGGTGCACGGTGCTACGCCAGCCACTGTGTCCGCAGCAACAACATCTGCCACAAGTGTTCCCTTCGCTGCAACAGCCACAGCCAACCAGGTTTGCTAATTTACAGCTTTGTTTCTTAAAAACCAACTCTAATAGGGCTCAATCCAACAGCCTTTATGCACATTGGATTTCCCATTGAGGTCAGTGGGTCTCGTGTGTACGTGAGGGCTGTAGAGGGTGCTTACTAAGCATGGGGTTTCAAAGATTCCTCTTGTTGGCCTACACATTCTCTCAGTGATGAGCAGCAGAATGCTTTTATGCCATTGATAAGTGCTCCAAAGTTGTCGCAGCTCCACTTCTGAAGCTACTAAAATGATATTACACAAGCAATTCTCATTTGGTCTCAACCAATTATGCAGGTATTTTGACCAATTAAGGATAAAAGCAATTATACATTTTTTTTTACTAAAAGCATTTGGTATATAGAGTTATTCAGCTCAGATCCAAATTCTTAGTAAAAATAAAAATATTTAAATGTATTACATATGCCACAAATAACCACTCTTGTAAATAGAGTTTGATATAAGGTTATTATCATCTGGTTTCGTTGATGAAAAGATTGCAGATTCAAAATTAATTAGGTTTGATACAGAAATCTCTAAGCTTTGACTGTCAATGCTTTAAGTGAAAAAAAAATACTGCATGCTATTAATTTTATAAATATCTTGCAAGATTGTTGATGATTTTTGAAAGAGAAAATGAATTGTGGTAAATTGACAGTAATTCTGTTCTCTACGAGTTTCTGGGGTACCAGGTATGCAGGATACTTTTAAGTAGAAGAAATCTATCTAAGAAACTTAAATTGTATGATGTGTAAGGGTGACTGTTTCAAAGAAAATGCTTTAAAATACCTGAAATTCAAAAGTAGACACTGATTCCACCAGCACTTTCTGGTTCTCTTTTAAAATATGTTCTAGAAAATACTGGTTGAATTAAAGTCACACTTATGTAAAGTAAGTTGGGACTTGACCATATATATATATATATATATATATATATATATATATATATATATACTTGTTAAGAGAGCAAAAGTTGAATAGGGTTTCTGGTAAAAAGAGTTAAATCAAATTTCAGATAACCCACTGACTAAGGTTAAGTGGTACCAAGTGAGTCTCAAAAGAACCAATATTACATATGATTCCACATGTTGCCCCTTGGAAAGAGAAGACCAATTCAGAGCCATCTGAATTTGTAGTCACTGCTATGAGGAATAGCCACCCTTGGTTCTACAAGATGTCATATACTTTTGAACTTTCAGCTATTAGTGTAGCCATTAAAAACTTTCAAAAGCATAATGCCCAAACAGATTTATTTTAAAGTTTCAAGCAAGCTTTAAACATTTCTTGGCACAGAGTCATGAGTTTTTTAGAAGCTTGTCAAAAGAGCCCCACATTTATGCTAACACATCGGACTCGTTTACAAGAATGCTGGCTTGTGTGTATGTGGCATGTGAATAAGTAATTTTTGGCAGAAATATCCTAACGGATCCAACGTAATCCACTTCACGGTGCAGATCAACAGCGCTGAGCTCTTGCGCATGCACCACGTATGACTACAGAATTGCTGGTGTAAAGCAGAACCTCTAGCAAAGCAAATTTCAACATGCCCTTGGCCACCTGGGTTGTAGGGGACACTTTACTTTTTGCATTGTGCTGTGACCATTTCATGCATAATCTTGGGTCTTCATACTATTTTACAACCAAACCAAAGAAAAGGGAATGGATATATATATACACACATATATAATATCTACATATACATACATATGTATATGCCTACAGTACATTAGCAATGCTGATGCCACAAATGCAGCCTGCATGCATGCAGAAGTTTATAGCTGGCCCTTCATCTGCATCGATTGGTGTTGAAGGTCCTTGGTATGTTTCGACAGCCCCATCCTTGATGTTTCTACACTGTTGGGTGCAACATCCTGTCCTGCAGCAGCAGGAAAAATGGTATGAGAAGCTTCATTATGCTTGGAGCACATTTTCGTGCCATTTGCCAATGCTGTAAAGTTGTGTAAAAATGTCAGCTGAGGAATGGAAATAAAATAGGGACATATTAATATACACTCCAGACGGTGGGTTGAAGTATGTTGAAATAGACTAGGATGCCTAAATAGAAACAACAACAACAAAAAGAAAACGCCTTCATGTATGTGACTTTATTATTCTCCCATCCACCTGGCTAAAATGGGATGTGTCATTTTAGAGAAGAAGTGTAAGCATAGAGTAATTAGTTTCTATGCACAAGGTCACATAGACAAGAGATGAATCACTAACGTCATAACCCATGCCTTCAGGCCCCTGATAGTCTCAATCTGTCCAGCTGCCTCTTGCAGGTTCTCAGCCATTAATTTGAAATCGGGAGGAAAATTAAGTTACAAATTTGAAGTTCTTAGTTGTCAGGACTATTAAAATTAGTAACCTCTGTGTTGGTTTCTTATTGTATTTTTTTCTGAAGTTCTCTAATTCTCTTGCCCATTTAAAATACAATAATATGTACAATCAGGATTCAAGAATATGTTTGGAAATACACCAGTATCCAGTTCTTTTGAATTACTCCTTTATAATTCTTATCTGCTACCTTTAATTTGGATAAAAAAAGAACGTCAGATGCTCTAATTTGAATGAAAATGTTAGAAGTTTGGTTGCACAAAAATAGGCAAGACATTTCCTACTCTGATTTCTGTTTTATTACCGAATAACTGAAACCACAGGGGTGTGTGTGTGTGCTCGTGTGTAGGCCAACAAAAAGGGCTTCTTTCAGTTACTGCTCTGCATGAAGTGTTGTAGATGTACTTCTCTTACCTCCTAAAACGTGGTAACATGTATAGAATGGTATTTAACACAAAGATTAAAAACCGAGTTGCTACTCTGACATTTATGTTTACATTAACTTACTGTGATGTTGACCAGTGAAGGACTCCCACCTCACAGCTGAACCTCACTTTTCTTTAAAAATTTAATATTAAGATGTTTTCCTCTCTTGGTTGTTGGCTTGCTTGCATGTATCATTCATTAAATAATTTTTTATTTGCTAGATACCCATAATATCTGCCGAACATCTGACTAGCCACAAGTATGTTACCCAGATGTAGAATTGTCATCACTAAACAGTAAGTTCATTCTGTAATATATACGTGTGTGTGTGTGTGTGTGTGTGTCTGTGTGTGTGTTTAAGATAGCCCTTGGGTAGTATACTTCAAATTTTATAAAATTTCAAAGAAAATATTTATGTAGAACTCACATGTTTACTTAGATGGTTATAAGGAATTTTATCATACTTGAAAGAAAAAGTATGATGTAGAAGTAATTAGAAAGTATGGATTTAGGGGCTGGATAACTGTCTTTTTTCTCAGTATTGGGATTGAATCCAGGGCTACTACTAAGCTATATACCCACCCCTTTTATTTTTTAATTAGAGCCAGGATTCTACTAAATTACCTAAGTGGGCCTTGAACTTGTAATCCTCTTGCCTCAGCCTTCTGAGTATCTAGGATTACAGGTGTGAACCACTGTACCCTCGACAGACTTTTCTGTTAAAGGGACAGACAGTAAATATTTTGTTCATATGGACTCTAGAGTTTTTGTTGCAGTTCTTCAACTCTGCCACTGAAATGTGCAGCGTCCAAAGGAAGGATGTGACTGGGTTCCAATAATTTAATTTTATTTTTTTGCAAATAAGCAGTAAGCTAGATTTGAGACACAGACAACAATTTGTCCAACCATTCACAAAGATCACTATTATGTTTATTTTTTCTACTCTTTGGTTAAACCCTAAATGAGAATATGTACCTGGCTCATCCCATTCATCATTAGAGTGCAATACATCCAACTTTAAATAAATATATATATATATATATATACACACTGTTCCAGTCAACATTCTTACAGCTATGATTCAAAGACTTGAACAAGCCTGGCATGGTGGCACACGCTTGTAATCCCAGCATTCGGGAGGCTGAGACTGGAGGATCGTGGTTTGCGAACAGCCTCAGCTACTTAGTGAGGCCCTTTGCAACTCAGTGAGACCCAGTTTCAAAATAAAGAATAAAAAATAGGGCTGGAGGTACAACTCAGAGGTAGAATGCCTCTGGGTTCAATCTCCAGTACTGGAAAAAAAAAAAAAAAAAGACTTGAACATGTAACTTAGAGGAAAGAATTTATTTTCTTGGATTTTCAGGTTCAGTCCATGTAAGGCCGGGGACCATGGCTCTCAGGGAGTGGTGGTGGGTTGCAGGGAGAGGGAGAGCACATGGGCTATGCTTCTCACATTATGGAGGCCAGAAAAGAGAAAGAACAGGGGGAGGAGGAACCATATACAATCTTCAAGGTCACACCACCAGGGACCCTCCGCTACCTACACCCTACCAGCCCAGGTCACCACCCAGATAAATCCATTGCAATGGATTTTTTCACTGCTGGGTTACAACTCTCATGACTCAATTACATTAATTCCAAACATTAATAAAGGAGCTCTTTAGAGGGCATTTTATAGCTAACAATAACACACATTTACACATGGGCACAGACATTTGCCTATCAGTTGAACAGTCCGATACTTCAGAATATCACCTTCGAAGACCGTGTGATTCTGAAAATGTTGCTATTGCTCCAAAATGAGTTGAAAGCTTTACGTTTTGCCTTCAGAAATATTATTTGAAACACTTACAAAGGCCCCATTTTTTCCATCATAGAGAATGTTTATTCAGTACGCAGCCATTCATGTTAAAACATGAGCATGACAGGTACTTACTTTTATATTTAGAAAAAGTCACGACATTTAAGACCAAACCTGGTACATCAGGTGGGGAATCTCTCTTGCTTCTTTTCTTTCATTCATTTATTTAGTTATCAACCTATTTCCAAACGAGGTTTTGGTGCTATTCTGTGTTAGTTACTACCCAGGTGATAAAGATGTAAAAAACCTCAGGGTAATATCTTAAATAAACGAGAGAAGAAAAAGGAGCAACCCTTCCCAAGAGAGTCAAGAAGACAGGGAGTTTGGACAACCGAGGTGTTGCTATCTAGAGAGGGCGGGGAGCAGAGAGCCAGTCCAGAGGCCCTGGGGGCATCATCCAGGCCAGAAGCTGGATGGAGGCAGGGCCCAAGCCTGAGGGGGATCAGCAGAATTTGAAGTGCTTTTGAGATGGAAATAAATGATAGAAGCAATCTGAGAAGAACTACCAGAGTATAGTCAATGATTTTTGTCTGTCTTAAGCTCTCTCAAAACAGTTCTGATGAAAAGGTTCATGTTCCTCAATTATAGTCACGTTTTCAGAATAAGTACATTATTTTGTAGCGTGTAGGTTTAGAAGAGTTTTTCTTTTGAGATGTTAAAAAACTGTTCCCAGCTCTTAACCATCAGTTGGATATGTTTGCTGTGCATATAAGCAACTATGTTCAATTGCTTAGCAATAACCCAGGTTGAAGCAAAAGGAATTCCAAATGAGCCTAAGTTCATCAATAATTAGTAAACCAGTAGATGTGCCAGAATTGAGGCTCTTCTTGTTCTGTTCATTTTTAAAATGCTCATTTTAAAGCTGTCAAGTTGCAATGATTAAACTGGGTTTTAAGTTGACCAAATGGAAATATCTATTATTAAAGTTACATACTTAAGCATACTTTTAATATGTAAAGATTCCCTCATGACACGGAGCCTGGTGCTGCCCATATTCCAGCTACCTGGGAGTCTGAGACTAGAGACCAAAAGATCAAGAGACTTTTAACACAGTCTTGGCAGCATAGTGAGAATCATATAAAAATAGTTTATTTTAAAATGATTCTCTGGCAGGTGGGAGGCTGAGACAGGAATATTGGGGTTCGAGGACAACCTCAGCTACTTAGTGAGGTCCTTCACAACTCATTGAGACCTTGTTTCAAAATAAAGAAAGAAAAAGTAGGGCTGGGGTGTAGCTCAGAGTTAGAATGCCCCTGGGTTCCATCTCCAGAACCAAAAAAAAAAAAAAAAAAATTCTCTGATGAGAATAAATTTTATGTAAAAGCAGAAACTTCTGTCTCTTACATTGTAATATCTATTAAAATTAATTTACCAGGAAGTACTCCTTAATTCATAAGTAGTGCTTTTATATTTTTCTTGGCTTTACAGGAGAAAAATATCTTACAAACTTTGAATGATCTAAAACAGTTACTTAAATTATTATTCTTGTTTTAAATATACACTTATCTGTATTGAGCATCCAAATAGATTGAATCTTGTTTAACGGAACTTTTTCCATGGATTTTAATTGTGTAGGCCAAGATGACTTTGAAAGTTATTAAATGTTACTAAAGAAGTTCAGTAAATTTAAATTCTGCCCCACAAAAATAGTGGTTAAAAAAAAGAGCTGAACTGGCCACACATAGTGGTACACACCTGTAATCTCAGTACTCAGGAGACTGAAACAGGAGGATCTCAGGTTCAAGGCCAGCCTTAGTCATTTAGCAAGGCCCTCTGCAACTTAATGAAGCCCTGTTTCAAAAAATATATATGTGTGTGTGTGTGTGTGTGTGTGTGTGTGTGTGTGTGTGTGTGGTGTGTGTGTGTGTGTGTGTGTGTGTGTGTAAAATAGGACTGGAGGTGTGGATCAGAGATAGAATGCCCCTGGGTTCAATCTCCAGCTTCACCAAAAAAAAAAAAACCCTGAACTATATTATGCCTCCCTTGTTCTGCTTTCATATTTTATACTTTTTCTTCAATAATGGTGAATTTTTGAGCATAGCCTACAAGTCTATTAAGGCATGCATATCATTTCATTCACAGAGATGATGGACACATTTCAATTTGCAGGTCTTGAAGGTTTGGTTTTCCTGGGAAGATTTATTAACATACATGTGGACATACTGTGTCACCTTGAAGCAAACTGTTCATAATAAATAGGTATTGGAAAACTGCTTTTAGTAATGATGTGCACTAACGAAGATTGTCTCTTTTTTTTCTCGTAGATCATACTAAAAAGGAAAGGACAGTGTGCTTGGTTAGAGTGAAGGACGAGGTCATTAGCCATATTGTATATACCGTCAAGCAACACACACAAAAATCCCTCAGCCGCAAGACATCCATATATTGCATGTTAACCAGAAGAAAAGACAACATGGAACCCCCTGCACACTGTTGCCTATACACTTTGTACATTTAATTGATATTTGTGCTGAGGTGATATTCCTGTCTAAAAGAACAACGTTGTCTTTCTTTTCTAGCACAGAGTTATGCATTAAGATATGCATACCTAATTAGTTTCCTATATATTCATGCCATCTTGAAAAGACAGACTATGGTGTAACCATGATTCTATTATGTATTGGTACGTCTGTAGACCAAGATATAATTTTTTTAAAAAAATAAGTTTATTTCTTTCAAGGTTTACAAATAACAAAGGTGCACCTTGTATTTAAAATTGCCATTATAGAGGAGAGCGTGCATGCAGAGTCATTTTTGTTTAAAAGTAATATTTTTAATGTAATAGATTGTAAGACGTGGTAAGGGAGGTGTCTGACAGAGATGAATGTGCCAAGCAAAACCACAACTGTGTATATTTTAAAGCACATCATGGCTTTAAGTACCATGTTGTTAAGGATTCTCATGAAGTGCCATAGACTGTACATCAAATTAGAGTATTATTTCTTCAGTGTTATTGTTTTCAGAGCCACATTTTGTTGCTTATTTGCTAGTACTAATCAATCAAAGGGCACCATTCTTCTTTTTTTTTTTTTTTTTTTGAAACCAAAGCTGTCTCAGAAATGGCCGATTTAACTAGAGTAACCATAGACAGCACAACACAAAACTCTCGATACCGATAAACTCACACGTACTGGAGATATATGTAATAGATATATATATATATATATAAAAATTATTTTAATGCATTGTAGTGTAATATTTATGCATACTATACTGTATAACATGTTATTCAAAAGGGATATGCCATTTCTGAGACACGATAACAAAAAAAAATAATGTTTGAGGAAATTATTTTGCTTCTACTTAGAGCCTCCGTCAAAGTCAAAAGACTATAAATGCTTTGCAAAAATGGTTTCATGTTTGCTAAGTGCTTCCTCACAGTCACACTGACATAGTGACTCTAATCAAAGAAGAAAGCAGCACTGTCATCAGATGCATGAAAAACCAAAATATGGAAATGGGAAATGTTTAATTAACCTAGTCGTTGGGTGGGTTAAGTACAGGGGTGAATTTTATATGTGATTTGTTTTGTTTTGTTCTGATTAACTGCTTATAGCCTTAGAAAGCCTTTTACAAAATTAAAAAAAAAATAGATGTGCATTCAGTTTTTAAGAATGGATTCATCCAAAGGAATTCCTTTTTTTTTTTTTTGTGGTTTGGATGTTGCAGCTAGTAAAGGATATTTTTGCTCTGTTCAGCAGTTGTAAAAATTGCTGAAGTAGGGGCCAGGTCACTGGTAGTTATAGTGTGGAATGGGAGAAGTGAAAGTTCAGTTATAGAACTTTCCATACTTCCAAGTTTACTGCAAGTTTTTATGCTTGAGAGAGATGCTTTCTAATATAAGACTGATGTGTTGATTTTACTGATTGTACTGTACATCTATTAAAGCCTTAGATTATTACATTACGGGTTGGAACCCATACCAATGTAATTTCAATCGTGTTAAGAGAGTAATGGTGACTTCACATGTTATTGTAGTTAGTTACATTATAGAATATTACTTATTTTTCTTGTTAAAATGTAGTTTTTCATTTCCTACATTTATTAGATTTTCATTTTCTATTAACAATTGAATACCATTTCAGTTTATAGACTCTTGTTTTATTAGATTTTACCAATGAATTTTTCAAAATACAAAAAAATTAAAGTAGTTTTTCCTTCATAACATACTCAGTTTTAAATTACATGTAGTGTCATATGAATATTCGTATTATTGTTAACTAAATGATTTATATTTTACTGATTTAATATTACAGTGTAAGAATGTCAGTCATTGTTAGTTCTTGTCTAGTTTTCATTAAAAGAACAAAGATCTTTTATATGGATATCTTATAAAATATATAATCATTGCTAAGTAAGAAGTTAAGTTGTTGCTATGGCAACAATCCTGGCAGACAATTGAGTAATATTTTGATGATTTATTTTGTTTGTAATTAGTTATTATAAGAAGATCTAGATCCTAGATATTAGAATAAAATTTATTTTCTACTGTATCCATTTCAAATGTTAAAGTATTGTTTAATATTTTTGAAATCCCTGAATATCAGGCCTTGTTATAAATAAGCTGCATAATCAATAAATAGAACAAGGGACTTTTTGTTGATAATCCAAATACTCTCAAAGTTTACGTAATGAGAATTATAGCGTGTGTGCAAACTCTTGAGGGTTGATTATGCTGCAGTTGAGCATGTTGGAACGTCTAGAGAGAAGGTTGACTTTTTGCACTTCTGTATATAGTCAAAAGAGAGAAACCTGTATAATAGTAAGATCTTATTTTGAATAAAAACGTCTATAATTACAAGGAGTTTTGTTAAGGCGAATAAAATGACAGACTGAGCAAAATTGCTTGCAAAAGAGGCACAGAGTTAGCACTCCATAGCCCTCCAAACACGTCGCTTTGCTTTGTGTGGACAGCTTGTAGTTTGCCAGGATTTTTTCAGCTGGAAAGATAACACCATCCTTCCGAGATCTCATGACTGACAAAAATCTCCATTGGGCCAAATCTGCCTGAAGATCATTACCAAAAATAGCAGGTACTTCAACCATTAAGGTGAAATCATGGATCAAATAGTCCTTACATTTTTCAAAACTACTGCATGTTTAAAACTTCAACAAACAAAAAGAGAGAAAGAACTGTACTAAGGACGTAGATTATTCAGATCAGTTTCTGCCCATCCCGGTGGGTTATTGGTCACAAAAAAAAAAAGAAATCTTCAAAACAAGTATAGACTTTCACAAAATTTAAACCATAAACAGGCAAACCAAACAGCACACCGTAGCTATAGTTGTTATGTGATTGTTTTTTTTTAATTGCTGTAGGATCCTGTTCTTTCAGCAGGTGAAAAAAATTAAACACAGTTCAAATTTCACGGTTTTAATTTTCAACTCAGAAGCACTCAATAAAAGCAACATGTGACAATGGGCACTTGTTTAATAAGTTAGGATATCCAGCGCTCACTCCAGCTGGTTAATAATGTTGCACTTATCTGCAATCCTACACTTTTCATCTGCTGAAAGGACCAATGTGCTTGGTTTTACTATTATGTAATCACAACTTACTTTCTGCTTGTAGTTGCTTAAGATTATGTATTTTGTCTTGGGCTGCAATTTGTTTTATGCTTATTTTATTATTACTGCAGTAGTTGACTTTGCTGTATGGAAAAATAAAGTGAAATTGCCCTAATAAAACTTCTCTTTCTTAAGTATATTTGTGTATCTGAGCTTTTGAATAATAAATTATTTTCACACATTTCATATATTCACCCAATACCCATTTACAGACACATTGATATATAAATTTGTTATCTGGATTTGATGGATTGCAAGGCAAGCATTTACTTGTTTCTTACAAATTACCTTTCAATATTGAAAATCAGAAACAGAATATCTTGGCATCCTGTGCTCAGTGTTTTCTAAAAAACTTTTGCCCTGTTCTACGTTGATACATCGAGTACTGGTTGAAATGGCATATGAAAAACTGCTCAACATCATCAGTAATCAGGGAAGTACAAATCAAAACTACAGTGAGATTCCATCTAACTCCAGTTAGAATGGCAGTCTTCAAAAATATACCAACAATAATAAATTCTGGAGAGGATGTAAGGGTTTAGGAACTCTTAGACACTGTTGGTGAGACTGCAAATTAACACAGCCACTTTGGAGATCGATACGAAAGTTCCCGTAAAGACTAGGAATGGAACCACCTATGACCTGCTATATCACGCCTCGGTATCCTTCCAAAAGATTTAAACTCATAAGAGAATTTCTCTAATGCTCATGATGTCATTAACAAATATTAACAAACATATCAAAGCCACTCACTAAGTCAAACATGAGAGGGAGGGAATGGGGTGGGAATTCGGTAAGGGCTAACTGGGTGATGTGTGCATGTATGCCTCCACTATTTTGTACTCCATTAAGATGTATGACTACAAGGCACCAATAAAAGATTTTAAAAAAAGAATTAAACTCAGAATACTATAGTGATACATGCATATCCTATGTTTATAGCAGCACAATTCTCAATAGACAAATTAAGAAACCAACCTAGATAACAGAAAGCAGATGAATGAATAACAAAGATGTGATATATATATATAAATATATATATATATATATACACATTGAAATTTTATTCAGCCATAAAGAAAAGCAAAATTATGTCATTGGTGGGAAATTGGATAGAATTAGAGAATACTATGCTAAGTGATATCAGCCAGTCTCAAAGTCAAGGATCAAATGTTTTCTCTCTTATGTAGAAGATAGAAAATAGGAAACAAAAAGGACTTTATATGATTGAAAGAAACCAGGAGAGAGGAAGAAATGATGAAAGAAAGTTGAAATGACACTCTCACCATGTATCAATTCACTAATAAGTATGAGAAAAAGTGGGAGGGTGGGACCCGAAGGGAAACACACCAAGACCTGTGTATATATTTGTCTGTATGACTTCAACTCTAACTATGAGGCGTAATTACAATGCACTTTATTGGTGCACTTTTATTAAGTATATTAAAAATATGAAATGGTATAGGTGAAACTATTAGAAGAAAAAATAACTTCTCTCATCAATTCCTATCACTTCCTGCTAAGGAAGTGCTATTCACCAGACTGATCTAGCTGGCTAGCACTGGAAATCAGGCATGAGCAACTGTTTTAATAATAGATGATGACCCAATAATAAAATAGATGATGACCCTTGATCCAGAAAAATAAAAGTTTATGCATACACCCAACTGATCCAAGCCGCAACTCCCGTGTGTGTGTGTGTGTGTGTGTGTGTGTGTGTGTGTGTGTGTTTGAATTTATTAAACAATAAATTATGGTAATCCCATACAGGCGTTGTATGTTGCAAATTCTACAGACAGCTGAGGAATTCCAAGGTCCCAATTTAAGAAATCTGTACATCTGATCATTTAATACTATATTATGTTGACTTTGCTGCTTATAATCAACAGCTATAAATTCCCCTTTGGAAGTTGATATTTTTTCCCTAAAACATATGAGAAATGTATTATAAGGAAAAGAAGTACATTATTTATTTGCTTATTTATTACTTCTTAGCTACATTCCAACTCTATTCTATTTTTTATTTTTAAACAGAGTCTCATTAAGTTGCAGAGGGCCTCATGAGGTTTCTGAGGCTGGCTTTGAACCTGCTTTCCTCCTGTTTCAGCCACAAGTTCTGGAATTACAGGCCTGTGACACCCCAACCTGCAAGAAGTACATTATTTATAATCATTACAGTTTACAACACAGTTTAGCTACTGGCTGAGTTGTGTGGGCCATTTCTGTTCTTCTCGGCAGGGCAAACTATCTTAGATAGCATTTATTAAAAAAGAAAATTAGTTCCCTAGAGATGAGTTCTCGAAAACAGAGACCCACAGCCTTTTTGAGTTAAAGACATGGGCTCTTTCCAGTTAGTGTTAGTACTGGTAGGTATCTTCTAATTGCCCATTATTAGCCGGATGTGGTGGCATACGCCCACAATCTCAGGATTTGGGAGGCTGAGATAGGAGGAATTCAGGTTTGAGGACAGCCTCAGCAACTTAATGGGACTCTCAGCAACCTAGCAACACCCTGTTTCAAAATTTAAAAAAAAAAAAAAAATGGGGGCTGGAGTTGTAGCTCGGACGTAGAACATTCCTGAGTTCAATTTCCAGTAAAACACACATGCATACACACACCAAAAGAGCCATTGTAACTTTTGTAGTACTGTAAATGAAACCGTCTTTTAATCATCAGAACAGCGGACACATACATCTGAAAACTGAGTATGAGCTGTTTACTTTTTCTAGACAGCAATTACAGTTCAGAAGCAGTTATCCCTACTGAACCCACTAGGGGTCCTCAGCCAACAGGATGGGACTCTTGGAACTATTCTTTCTTACTGAGGGGAATACAATCTTTCAAGCTACTTCATCACAGACCCTAGGTACCCAGGAAGTTTACCCTTTGGAATGACCCTGAAGGTCAGTGACATATGACAGTGTATCTGTTTCCAAATAGTAGCTTATCTCCTACAGCTAACTGGTCACTTACTTAAGAGATCCTGCAGGGCATAGCAATCAGATTTTATTTTTCTGCTTGTCATTAGCTTCACTCTCTGACAAGCCTGGGGTGATCACCTTAATATTTGAGATCGTGCACTACATGTCCTGGGGAAAATATTATTATTGTTTGAGGACTTGGAAACTTTTGAAGGCCTTGGACATCTGTAGTGACATTATGTACAGAATAAAAAAGGTGAAATTTAGACATTCAAAGAGTGATAGAACTTGCTTGTTCTCTTGTGATTGTCAGAACAACACTGAATTGTTCCATTAAAATGACTTCATGTGCCAGGTGTGGTGGCGCACGCTTGTAATTCCCGAGCTTGGGAGGCAGAGACAGGAGGATCGCACAGGTTCAAAGCCAGCTGTGCTGGCTTAAGAGACCCTGTTTCCAAATAAAAAAAAGTATAAAATAGGTCTGAGAGTGTAGCCTGGAGATAGAAGGGCATCCAGGAACCCCAGTACCACCACACACACACACAAAATGACTTCATGTGGTCTCTGGCCATTATCACTCTTGGTCCAGCCCCTGGCACTGTTTCTCTTTCGAGGCTCAGCCCTCATGGTCCCTGGAAGGGGGCTGGGCACCAGCAGTGCTTGGGGCTGTGAATCTGGAACTGCCAGGGCCCTAGCTGGGTCACAGCTTCCTTCTCCAGATGTCTCAGAATGGACTCAGGATTCTCATGGTGTCTGTCTTCCCGGAGAGCAACATGCAGCTGTGTGGGGGCAGCCCTGGGCTGAGTCAGAATCGCCTTCCCCAAGTCCTGCTGCCAGTTCCCTCAGTGCTATCTGGACTCTGCTCTGGATGCTGTCCCTGTTTGCCCACCCCAGAAGAGACCAGAGGGAGAGCAGGCTGTGCTGCCATCTTCTTCCTCTTCTAAGAAATATGACTCCCTTTCACTGTTTAGGACTTTGGAATCTCTCCCTTTTTCCTTGTTTGTGTGCATTTTTTCTTTCACTCATTAAATGTTAGGAAGTGAAAAATAGCCATGTTTCTTTTGTCCTTTCTGGAAAAGAAAAAGTAGCAATATCAGGCTAGAACCCCAGAAAGATAAGATCTTTCTGAAATGATTTCTTGGATCAAGGATGCTCAGTTACTATTGTTCCTTCTATTTGGCTTTTTCATAATGACAAGTTAGAATTTTCTTTTTTTTATTTTGACAGATACAGCAAGAATAAACCTGAAATGTACTCATCTTGGTTAGAGGCCACTGAGTTATTATGTAAATGGAAACTGCCACTCTAAGTTGCTTCTTGGTGGGCACACACCTGGGATGTTGACTATGAAAACATGGGGCATAAGTGAGCTCAGTGGTGGGCTCAAATGTGTGGCTGGCTCATGTGATCGACTGCCATGGGCACCTTGTCATATGAAGGAGATTTTTCTTATGGCAGCCTCTGCAGTGATTAGGAGCACATCTCCAGGGAAATGCAGCAGGGACAGAAGAAAGTGCTCTGCACAGGAGGATCTTCTATCTCCATGACTCTTCAGGCTCAAGGGAGACACTTAGATTCTGTTGTGACATAGGTTACAGGTTTCATAATTAAAGGTAAATGACTTGGATCAGGATACCTGTGACCAAGATCCCCGTGCAGACAGGATGTGTTCTCAGGAGTAAGCCCAGCTCCTAATGGACTTAGAAATTGGCTGTTATGGTGGCTTTCAGAGTCTGGATATACGTGGGTAGTCTGCACTGGAAAATGCATACTTGAATTTATAGCAGTGAAGTCACACAGAACCAAAAGTTGATCTCCAAAGTCAGTGACATACAGTACATTGAAGTAGAAGAAATTAGAAGCCTCTTGTCTACAGTCATAAGGGAGCAAATCTAAGAGAGAACCTGAACCCCTGAGGCCCCATGATGTCACAGGACTTCAGCCTTAGGATGAAGTTGCAAAGAGATGTGTAGAAACAGAAGCCTACTTGGGAAGTAGAAGGAAGAGCCTTAGTCATTCTCGCTAATAATTAAAATCTGAACACTGCCAAGGGGCTTGGGCAACAGGAAGAACCTCAGGTTTTCCCTCCTTTGCTCTACCTACCTCTCTGCGTCCAACCTGATCCAAGACATGGGCTGCAGGAGATCTGAAGACAGGTGTAATCGCTGACGGTGTTAGGGTGGAGCAACTGAGGCAATGAGAAGAAATGATTCCGACAGTGTTAGTCATGGGAAGGGTGGGTGCTTCCCAGAGAGGCTGGCAAGATACTGAACCCACATAGGCTTCACTTCCCAAAATGATTATGTTTAAGATGTGCACAGAAGGTTTTCATATAAGAAGCATAGAAAAGGCAAAACTACGAAAGCATTGGGGAGACACCAGTGGTTAAGACCCAGAGCTGTGCAATCACAATGCCTGATTCAGGTCCCAGTTCTTCAGCAATTTGACCTCGATGGTTCACTTCACCTCTTTGTGACCAGTTAGTAAAACAGGAACAAGGATGCCTACCTCATAGGGTTGATGACGTGGCTGAAGACTTTGTGGCGAAATGGAACTATTTCAAAGATCTTTAGAAGTATAAATACTTGGTTCCTAACCTGACATTCTGATTTCATTACTACAGAAGGAACTACTGGGTTAATGCATATAAAGGGCTTAAGAAGGTGTCTGGCAGGTACACTGCAATCAATTAACCACCTTAACCAAGATGGCTACTTTATCAATTGGCCATCATCTCACTTAATCGCTGACTTTTATACTGGTTCTTGGATTGCCTATCTTTTTCAAGGCAGCTGGATACATACTCTTCTTACCCACTTGTGCTACCTGTAGTTCTGTTTGTGCTTTCTATAGCTCAGCAGTAAAACTTTCTCTTTTTGTGACTTACTACAGCCACACAACAGGTCCTGCTTATTGCTTCTCTTCTGATCAGCATTGAAAAATAAACTAGCTGGGAATGGTGGCACATGTCTGTAATCCTAGTACCTGGGAGGCTGAGACAGGAGGATTGCAGATTTGAAGCCAGCCTCAGCAACATAGCAAGGGCTTCAGCAACTCAGCCATTATTTCAAAACAAAATATAAAAAGGTCTGGGGGTGTAACTCAAAGGTAGAATGCCCCTAGGTTCAATCCCCAGTATCAAAAAGTAGATATATAAATTAAATAAATAATGACAGAGTCTGCATCTTGCTGCAGTGGCCCTACTTCAGTGGGTGTGACCTCTGGGAAATGTGACCCAGGCATAAATGTGGTGGGAAATTCTGGCAGGAATCCGTAGAACCGCCAGTCAATGTGCTGCTGCACAAAACATGTCTCTGAGAGGCACATATTCATGGCTGCCACAGGAATGGAAAGAAACTCATAAAGGATAGCAGTACAAAACAGAGATCTGCAATTGATTGAATGTGGAGGAGAAAGAGAAAGAAAGAGAACACAGAATACACCCCAAAGTCTCCCTGTGACCCAATGGAAAGCCACAGAACCTTTGGGAAGAGAGTGAGGAATCTAATCAGAGAGAGAAAGAAAGAGAGAGAGAGAGAGAGAGAGAGAGAGAGAGAGAGAGAGAGAGAGAGAGAGAGAGGAGAGATATTTCATAAGAAAATATGAGTATCTCTTAACGTGGAAGATTCATGCCAAGAAGCTAGGAGGTGTTTTTTTTTTATTAACAGATAACAATTTAAATTATAAAATTTTTTTCCTGAAAAAAAGGACAAAATAATTCCTAAAGTTTCAGAATTTTTATCTTGCTGAAAGTTTTAGTAAATGAATAAATAAGTATGGAAAGAAAAAATTTGCAACAGATTAAATTTAAAATTTGCATAAAACAAACTGAGGGAAATATATTCCTCTTCTTTTTGACTTTTCCCCAAATACCTCATTAGTGTCACAAGTGAGACAGCAGAAAAGAAGCTTAAGAGAAGAGGAAGAATAATGAAAACCATAGCAACAAACCATTTGTCAAAACTGCTCTCCATATCCAAGGAAAATCGAAGCCTCCAAATGATTTAGACTTTTCTGTTCCAGAGAGCACTAACCATTGTATTTATGAAACATGGGGTGAAAGTTAACTGAATCCCTTGTGTGCAGACATATGTGATATATATTGCTTTAAAAATATCAAATGCATCTGCTTGAGCCATGTTAAGGACTGCTTTTATAAACATTTGTTATTTGGAGTCATAAGTCTATGGTCATATCTAATCTCCAAAATTCTCTTTGTCAAAATAATATTCTCTATAAAATAAATGCCCGAGATTTCTCAAATTTGGGTTCTCTTTGCTTGAGTTTTGAGGTAGTTTCTTACCATTTTGTGTGTCTTCCGTTCCTACGAACGTGTGTCTTCTGTTTAAGGCACTGTGGGAACCGTGGGCAGTGAGCTTTTCCAGCAGATGTCAGTGTTGGTGTTTGATGTCATCTAGGAAGTACTCCAAATTTAGGGCTTTACCTGAAAGATGAGCAGCACATTGGGCACAATTTCAAATCTTGTGAGGTGTGGAAAAGCATTTTAAAGGATTGTGTTCTTTGAGGGGTATTTTTTCAATATAATCTGATTGAGGTTGGGAAACAGATGTGGCTTCAGCATTATCCTTCAAACTCCTTGAGATTTAATTGATTCTAGGTGTATGTTAATTTCTTGCATTTAGTCTTTGTCCTGTTCCCAAAAAAAGCATATTCAATACCTAGTCTTCTTTCTGAATCTTTTCCCAGAATGGTGAATTATTTTTTCTCAAAGAATTTCAATGTGTTCATCCCAGAAAGTACACTTAGTATTTACCAGGCATCAGAGAAATAAAGCAGCCTAACTCCTTAACATTTTGTAATTATAGAGTTAAGTTCAGCACAAAGTCTAAACAAGGTGCTAAGCATGCACAGAAGAAACCTACTAAAGTACTCAGTACAGCGTGTGATGCTTACTTATAGGAGGTACTCAAAACATTACCGGTTAATAGTAGCCCTTTCATCTTATTAATAATGAAAAAAAATTGACACTGAGTAGAAATATTCATATTTTTATTGGGAAAATGCATGAACTGATCATTTATTTATATCAGTGGCCAACCAGTGTATGAGATCTGTGCAGAATGTGCTCTAAGCCTTGGAAAAGAAAACATGCCCAAAGAAACATTTTAAACAGTTATCTGCTCTGATAATTTTGCTTTATTATTTGAATTATCTTTGCATATTCTCAATGAAGGACCAACCACCAAAGAAGGGGTAGGCTCTAGGTGTAGAATGTGAACTCTCTTTAAGCCAAAACAGTGCTTACACAGAGATAGCTGAGGTTATTGGGGATTCTGTGGATTTGAACCTAGAAGAGAAAACCCCGCTTGAAGAGTGACCACCTAGCTGTCTCACCCTCCCTGTCCTGTGGAGAACATAGAACAGTGACTACTTTCCTACGTGGGGAAATGCATAGGTTGGTGGAGAAAGTGGGCACCATACCCTTGGCTCTCAAGGTCTTGGCCAGGAGCTCACTATCATTGTGAAGCAGGTGCATTGTGGGGCTGGGTAAAGATGACTTTATGGCTCATGTTTCTATTTATTGCAATGAGAAAACAAGATTCTGAAAATAACACAGCATAAAATAGGAAATGCAAGTCTTAGAGGAAAAACACAATACGATTTGCAGTAACTGAACCTGACTTTGATTATCCAAACCATCCAAGTGAAAAGATGGAGCTGAATTATTTGCGTGAAAAGGTAGACATATCAGTCTTTCAAAGAAAGTCAAGGTTTCGCGTAAGAAAAATTGTTTTCATACGAGGTATGGTGAAGTGGGCAACAGGACAGCATGTTAATCAATACATGTGACTTGTTCAATAGATGAAATAATTCATACAGAATATGAAATAACAGGAGTTAAACCATCGAAAACCTCAGTATTTATTTATTTATTTATTTATTTATTTATTTATTTATTTATTTATTTATTTTTGGTGGTTCAGGGGGTGGAACCCAGAGGTTTTCTACCTCTGGGCTATACTCACTCCCAGACCTTTTTTATATTTTATTTGGAAACAGGGTCTCACTAAGTTGCTGAAAGCCTCACTAAGTAGCTGAGGCTGGCTTCGAACCCGTGCGATCCTCCTGTCTCAGCCTCCCAAGTGCGGGGATTACAAGCGTGCACCACCATGCCCAGCAAAACTTCAGTTTTTAAATGTTGTATGTCCTTTACCTCTAGGACAAAAGATCTATATAAAAATACTAGTTTTTCTAAGACTGGGCTTCAATCTCCCTGGTATAGCCTGGATGCTAAAAGGTACCTTTATTTTTTTCTACAATTAAATTTTTTTTAATAAAAAGTTCCAATTTTTCTTGAAGTAATAAAAAATAAGTCAAATAAAACCAAAACCCACCTGATTCTAGACACTCCAAGAAAAATGTATAAAGATGCATTTGTTCATAAAGAATAATTAATAAAGAAGAATAAAGATCATTATATGTATAATATTTTATAATTAAAGTAATTTTTACTCTATATGTAAACTGATGTTTGCAACTACCTTTTCCTATAAAATTGCCTCCTGAAGACCATTGCTGGACACCGCGCACTGGACCCTTGAGCACCTACCCTGCACCCCTGGCCCACCGCTGGGTGTTCTCACCCTCCTGGTAGCCAGATGCTTAGTTCTAAGCGAGAACACAGCTCAATACACCTTGGGAGAGCATACCAGCAGCAATAGACAGTTGTATCCATTCACACTTGGGTCCAGTATTAGCAGCGCACCCAGCCTGCACTCTCAGAATAGGCAGAGCTCTGGCAGTAAGTGTGGGCATCCAGGAACCAGCATCCATTTGCCCAGGGTACATCTTGGGACCACACAGGCTAGCCCAGCTGGAATTTCCAGAGATACAGGAAAATCCATCGGGCCACAATATCTGCACAGGACCTCAGGGGGAGGTTCCAATTATACTTTGGTCATTCTCCACCCCTGATGTAGGGAAGCACAGCCTGGAGTCTAGGGTGGTGAGTGCAGAGGTGCTGACCACAGGTTAGAATTTCGCAGAACCTGTGAATTGTACAGAATCAACTAACAGTGAAACCAGACATCCGGACACATAAACCTAAAGCAGCTAAAGGAGAGAAAGGTGTCCAAACACCCAGAGTGACCTAAGAAGATAAAAATAGAGTACAAAGAAAACTAAGAGACATTGGATGGTATTCTGAAAGCTACCAAAGCAATCAGATACGCACATATTATATGGACCTAACCCCATATGCATAAATAAGGAGGACTGTTTGTTTTACTTTTAATGTGAATGTTTTGTTTTATTTTGCTTTTTCAGTGCTTTTGTTTTGGTATGGTTATTGCTGTTTTATTTTTTTTTCTTTTAACCCACACTTCTTTTACTTTAACTTGTTGATATATATATATTGGATAGTTTGCCTTATTTTTTTTTATTTCACACAGCTGCTAGTTCCTTTTACTTTATTCTTGTTCTTTTTTCCTCTTTCTTCCTCTTTCCTTCCTTTTTTTTTCATTCTCCTCCTTTGATTGGTTTTCCTTCCTTTTTCTTGGATTACACAATAGTCTTGGTATCTTGTGTGGATTCTTTTTTTTTGTCTGTCTGCTCCTTCCATCACCCCTATTTACAAACCTTCCCACACTAACCTACATACTTTTCTCCCCCAAAACTTTTCCCCATAATATACCTCCTGGTTTAATACTCAAAGTATTTCTTATATCCATAATTACTCTACTAACGACAAGAGTCCTAGTAGTTAACTCTCTCTCATTCCTCGCAAGTTATTACCTTATCATACTTAAAGTCTTTCTCAACCTAAACATATCCTCTACCTAATCCGACTCCTTTACCAATCACCCCAGATTCTCACACATCACCCGCCCTCAACCCTGGAAAGGCTCTGCTGACTAGCCTATACCGCTAAACTCCTAATATTAAGATTTGACTAAGCACATTACTCACGAACGATGGGTAGAAATCAGAAAAACAGGACAGAGAACGCTATAAATATGAGAACCAGGAATTATGAAGAGACAGCAGAAATCACGAATACTGACCTACTAGAAATGCAAGAAGGGGAGTTCAGAATCTTGATGTTCAATATGATGAAAGAATTTAAAACAAGTATAGAGGAGGTTAAAGGTGAATTAGAAACACTAAAAAAGAATCAGAAAGAGGTCTGGAATGAAATGAAAGAGGCAATAAGTGAAATGAAGACAGCAATAGAAAGAAATTCTGGAAGATTAGATGAAATGGAAAACAGAATATCAATATTAGAAGACAGTACATCCCAAACCGAAAACACAGTCAGCAATATACAGAAATCTTTACAGCAACAAAACCTAAACATCCATCAATTATGGGATAATATGAAGCGCCCTAATTTACGGATAATAGGCATTGAGGAAGGGATAGAGGTACAGACCAAGGGCATCTGTAATATCTTCAAGGAAATAATCTCAGAGAATTTTCCAAATATGGAAAGAGACTTGAATCTTCAAGTCCAGGAGGCATACAGAACTCCACTGAGACAGGACCAAAGAAAAACCACTCCACGCCACACAATAACCAAATTGACCAGCATAGAGGCCAAGGAAGGAATCTTAAAAGCAGTGAGAAGAAAAGGACGGGTGACATATAGAGGCAAAACAATAAGAATCACCCCAGACTATACAACCCAGGTCAGGAATGCTAGGAGAGACTGGTACGACATGATTCAGACCCTGGAAGAAAATAACTTCCAGCCCAAACTAATCTATCCAGCAAAACTACTATTCAAGATCAATGGGGAAACCAAAGTCTTTCAGGATAAACAGAATCTCAAAAAATTCATGAATTCAAAGCCAACACTAGAGAAAATTCTTAAAGAAATAAACCATAAGGAAGAAAAAAGAAGCAGACTTCAGAATCAGAGAAGAGAGGAAGTTAATAAGTGGGCCATTTAAGAAAGAAGAAAGATCACACCACCCAAGAGTAGACAGAACACAAAATGGCAGAAAACAAAAATCATATTTCAATAATATCTCTTAATGTCAAAGGACTTAACTCACCAATCAAAAGACATAGACTGGCAATGTGGATTAGGAAACAAAATCCAAATATATGCTGTCTGCAAGAAACTCACCTCACAGCCAAAGACATTCACAGGCTGAACATGAAAGGATGGAAAAAGATATACCATGCCACCAGTGACCAAAAAAAAGATCAGGGGTAGCAACCCTGATATCCAACAAAACAGATTTTAAACTAAAACACATCAAAAGAGACAAATCAGGGCACTTCCTTTTATTAAAAGGAACAGTACACTAAGAAGATATAATGATAGTAAATATTTATGCCCCAAATATGGGTGCAACCACATTTGTAAAACAAACCCTTCTGGACATAAGATCCCAAGTAGACCCAAATACAATAATTCTGGGAGACTTTAATACGCCTCTCACACCACTGGATCGATCTTCAAGGCAAAAGATGAGTAAAGACGCTTTAGAACTAAAGGAAACCATAAACCAAATGGACCTAATAGACGTTTTCAGAGTATTTCAACCAGGAACTACAGAATACACTTTCTTCTCAGCAGCCCATGGAACCTTCTCCAAAATAGATCACATCCTGGGACACAAAGAAAATACCAGCAAATTCAAAAAATGTAATATAATTCCATGCATCTTTTCAGACCACAATGGAATAAAAGTAGAAATCAACAACAGGAAACTCGAAAGAAAGTATTCAAATTCATGGAGAATGAATGATAAACTATTGAATGATGAATGGGTAAGAGCAGAAATTGGGGAAGAAATAAAGAAATTTATGGAAACAAACGAAAACAGAGACACAACCTACCAAAACCTATGGGACACCATGAAGGCAGTACTAAGAGGAAAGTTTATTGCATTGAGTGCCCACATAAAAAGGACGGAGAACCACCAAGTAAAGAACCTAATGACACAACTCAAGGATCTAGAAATTCTGCAACAGTCTATTCCCAAAGCCAGCAGAACACAAGAAATCATCAAAATTAGAGCAGAAATAAATGAAATAGAGAACAAAAAAACAATTCAAAGAATCAATAAAACAAAAAGTTGTTTCTTTGAAAAGATTAATAGAATTGATAAACCCCTGGCCAACCTAACCAAAAGAAAAAGAGAATCAACTCAAATTATCAAAATTAGAAATGAAAAAGGAGATATCACCACAGATAGTGAAGAAATTCAAAAGATTATCAGAAACTACTTTAAAAATTTATACTCCAATGGACTTGAAAACCTGGAAGAAATTGACAGATTTCTAAGCACAGTTAACCTTCCTACACTCAACCAAGAGGACATAGCAAGCCTAAACCAACTAATAACAACCAAAGAAATAGAAATGGCAATAAAAATTCTTCCACCAAAGAAAAGCCCAGGCCCAGATGGGTTCCCAGCTGAATTCTACAAAACCTTCAGTGAACAACTAATACCAATACTTCATAACATGTTCCGGGAAATTGAAAGAGATGGAACTCTTCCAAATTCCTTCTATGAGGCCAGTATCACATTAATCCCTAAACCAAATAAAGATACCTCAAGAAACGAAAACTACAGACAAATATCCTTAATGAACATAGATTCAAAAATTCTAAACAAAATACTAGCTATACGCATTCAAAACTATATCAAGAGAATAATACATCATGACCAAGTCGGTTTCATCCCAGAAAAACAAGGCTGGTTCAACATACGCAAATCAATACATGTTATTCGCCACATAAATAGAACCAAGAACAAAAACCACATCATCATAGCAATAGATGCTGAAAAAGCATTCGACAAAATCCAACACCCATTTATGTTAAAAACACTGCAAAAAATTGGAATAGAAGGAAAGTACTTCAACATCATCAAGGCAATATATTGCAAACCCAAAGCCAACATTATATTGAATGGGGAAAAACGGCAAGAATTTCCGCTACAGTCAGGAACGAGACAAGGATGTCCACTATCACCACTCCTTTTCAATATAGTCCTTGAGACTCTTGCTGCAGCAATCAGACAAGAGAAGGAAATCAAAGGAATCCACATAGGAAGAGAGGAAGTAAAATTATCCTTATTCGCAGATGACATGATCCATTATCTGGAAGACCCAAAGAACTCAACCAAAAGACTTCTGGAGCTGATTGACAAATTCAGCAAAGTCGCAGGTTACAAAATCAACCTAAAGAAATCAGTGGCCTTTCTTTATGTCAACAACGAATCCACAATGAAAGAAACAAAAACAACAATTCCATTCACTATAACCTCAAAACCAATAAAATACCTAGGAATAAACCTAACCCAAGATGTAAAAGACCTCTACAACAAAAACGATAAAACATTAAAGAAAGAAATTGAAGAAGACCTTGGAAGATGGAAAGATCTCCCGTGCTCATGGATAGGCAGAATAAATATCATCAAAATGGCCATTCTGCCAAAACTGATCTATAGGTTTAATGCAATTCCCATTAAAATACCAGTGACATTCTTCAGAGACCTAGAAAAATCAATCATGAACTTCATATGGAGAAAGAAAAGACCTAGAATAGCCAAAGCAATTCTCAATAACAAGAAACACACAGGAGGCATTACAATCCCAGACTTCAAACTATACTATAGAGCAATAGTCGTAAAAACAGCATGGTACTGGCACAAAAACAGATATACTGACCAGTGGATTAGAATAGAAGATACAGAAACAAACCCACACATCTTTAGTCAATTAATCTTTGACAAAGGGGCCAAACACATACACTGGAGAAAAGACAGCCTTTTCAACAAGTGGTGCTGGGAGAACTGGCTAACCATTTGTAAAAAGATGAATCTAAACCCCTATATCTCACCTAACACAGGAATCAACTCAAGATGGATCAAAGACTTAGAAATTAGACCTGAGACGGTGAAGTTAGTAGAGGAGAACATAGGTTCAACACTACAACATATTGGCACAGGCAGTAACTTTCTCAACAAAACCTCCAAAGCTCAGGAAATTAAAGCAAAAATAAACAAGTGGGATAACATCAAACTAAAAAGTTTCTTCTCATCAAAGGAAAGTATCAATAATCTAAAGAGGAAGCCTACAGAATGGGAAAGGATCTTTACCAGCCACCATTCTGATAGGGGGCTAATATCCAGAGTATACAAAGAGCTCAAAAGACTCTACATTAGCAAAACAAACAACCCAATCAAGAAATGGGCAAATGAACTAAATAGACACTTCACAAAAGAAGAGATACAAAGGGCCAATAGATACATGAAAAGATGTTCTTCATCACTGGCCATCAGGGAGATGCAAATCAAAACTACACTGAGATTCCATCTAACCCCAGTCAGAGTAGCAAGCATAAAAAAATCAAACAACAAATGCTGGCGAGGATGTGGGGAAAGAGGAACTCTTTTACACTGTTGGTGGGAGTGCAAACTAGTTCAGCCACTATGGAGATCTGTGTGGAGATTCCTAAGAAAGGTGGGAATAGATCCACCATATGATCCAGCTATACCACTCCTGGGTATCTTTCCAAAGGGGTTGAATTCAGAGAAATACAGCAACATATGCATACCTATGTTCATAGTAGCACAATTTGTAATAGCCAAAATATGGAACCAACCCAGATCACCATCAACAGATGAATGGATAGCAAAACTGTGGGAAATACACACAATGGAATTCTATTCAGCCATAAAGAAGAACAAAATTATATCATTTGCAAGAAGATGGAAAGCCCTGGAGAACATCATGTTAAGTGAAATCAGCCAAGCACAGAAGGAGAAGATACACATGTTTCCTCTAATATGCCCAAACTAGGAAACACAAAGGATACCAGTGGGACTCCAGATATTAGAGGGGAAATACTAGCTAAGTTTTAATGGAAAGATAGGAGAGGAGAAAGGCCGATCTTGATTAATGAGGGTCTACACCTGAACATGTGTAAAATTATGAATAAGACATGGTTAACCTGGACAACCATTGGTGGGAGGTGGGGGAGAGAAAATGGGGGCGGGGAGGGGGAGGAGAGGGCACCAAATATAGTGTAAATGTATACTATTTATGTTCAATAAAAAATGTTAAAAAAATAAAATAAAATACTCTCTGTTCAGAGGAAACATAATTCAATAAAATAAATAAATAATAAATAAAATTGCCTCCTGATAGTTTAGCAAATTTAGATGAGTTCAAGTTTGTCTTCATCTTGAATAGTATCTGGTGTGGGATAGTCCTATAGAGCTCTTTCATTATGCACAATGCTTATTTTGTCCATGGAGGGGCTGATGTGCTATTTCTAAAACCATATGTCCTGGTATCTAGAGGAGGAGGGATGCTTGAAGTTTATATTTGAATTATCCAAATTATTTTTATTCTGAGACCTAGCTCACGCCATACATTTGTTAGATTGTAGTCTTTGGTGGGAATTGTGTCAAGAGTTGAGGAAAAAAAGGAAGCGACACAGCGCAAGCCTTTCGAATGTACAGCTCGTGCTAAGGCTCAGCCATGTTAACTATCACAATTGGGCATTGAAGGATTCATGATTACAATTAGCTTCAACTCATGAGCCATACTGACACTGTAGTTGTAGTAATTTACTTCTCAGTTCTAAATTTCACTAAAGAAAGTAAGATGGTGAATGTATATCCTTGCAGAACGAATTTGTGAATATGCATCTTAGTGGAACAAATAGAAATGGTTCTAGATTTGTCCCGAAATGTTATTTTTAGTGGGAAAAAGGTTAAAGCAAAAGAGAAAAATTTGGATGCTTCCTGTAAGTATTCCACGAGTTTTATACAAATGGCAAAAACCAAAAAATTAAGAAAGATCTTCAGTTTTATTTTCCAAGGAAGCTATTAGCGTTTTTGATTCTCCTGAGTCTAAGAAAAGTTTGTATGACATTTCCTACTTCAGCATCAGAGAAAAAAAACAAGATCAGAAATCATAGAGCATCGGTGTGCATGTATCTCTGTGCATATGTGCTTATTAAATTATTTACCTTTATAACCTTACCTAATCAAAGGAATTAGGTAATGATTCTGACAATGTCATACAGAAAGAAAAGAAAAACTATTTGCTGTTGAAAGCCCAAATTCACATAGACATTTCTATCTACTAAGAGGTATAGCAAATTCCTATTACAATAGTAGTAGTCTCTTTTTTCTCTCTTCCCCTGAATTATGAAAACTTAAGAATAGCATGCTGCAAATGCAAATTTCTTATGTAAGTGGGACATTTTTATTTCAGTTGTTTCGGTCATGAAGGACTGATTTCTGCACCAAGCAGAGTGCAAAGATACAAACAGTTGTGGGAGGCAAACAGCAAGTGAGAAACAAAGGAACAGGAATTAGGATCTTGGAGTTACTGTGGCAACCTAAGACCCTGTAATTCAGAGAGGTCTTATGGGAGTGCGAGGTAGAGGAGGTGCATCCGAATGTGTGTTATGTGTTTATTCAGGCATAGTACGGCAAAAAGTTGGATTCTATTTTCTGATGTTTGTTGACAAATGTAAGTCCCCTCCTTTTTCCTCTTTGGCTTGATGTCTGGATTAGATGACAGGGAAGCCTGGTAATCCCTCCTCTGTGGCCTGCAGAACATTCAAGCCACAGAAAATTTAACTGCCGCCCCATTCCCACCCACCCACCATAAAACTCCAGGCTAGTCACCCTTCCTGCCCTTTCAAATCACTTTTGGATCTGCTTAGGAGTCCTTCTTATGTGAATAATAAATATTTTCATGACCTCTTGGTGTATCAGCATCAACACTCAAACCAAGTGTGGGTGTAGGTTCAGCTCCTTCTACAGAGGGACCAAGACAAGTCTATATGGATATTTTAGTCCTGACAGGACATTCAGATTTTAGATGCAGTTTGGCTTTTTGTGGGTAATGTTTACTCATAACCCCACCAACAGAAAGAGATCTCAAAACTCATCATATACAAAGGGAGATCTGAGCAGTCTAAATATTTGCTTTGAGTCCCTATCCAAGACACACAGTGAGCATACACTGGATAGTTGAGTGGCTTTAAAAGACAGTTTTGAGCGTCTGGGACATTGGAACATGCCTGTAATCCCAAAGACTAGGGAGGCTGAGGCAGGAGAAACACAAGTTAAAGGCCAACATGGACAACTTGGTGAGATCCTATCTTAAAATAAAAAATAAAAAGGTCTGAAGATATAGCTCAGTGGTAGAGGACCCCTGGATTGAATCCCTAGTAGTTATAAAAAAGTTATTTTGAAAATTAAGGAGATTCTGAGAAAAAAGATAATCGCTTTCAAAATAGCATCTGGCACATAAGTATTTCTTTTTCTTTTAAATGTCACAGAGGCTTTAAAACTCCAGTCATAGTTACAGAGAATGGAGTGAAATCTTTGATATTTGTAGCACAGATATAGATTAAGGTAGGTTCTTGCAACTGCAGGGCTCTCATCAAAATCAAAGCAAGAGCAGAGAGAGACTGAGATGGCCAACCTGTTTGTGGATGAAGTCTCTGCATGAACTTGGCTCAGCTACACATGGAAAGCCCGAAGATTTCCTGTCAAGGGAACTGGGTTGGTAAAGGTAAAGTATTATGATGAAATGCACTGGCTGACATTTAATTGCACGATGCCCAGGAAAAGAGCCGGGTGAATCTTGCGAGATGGTAAGTGAGAAAATGAAGAGAAATTACATGTTTAATATGTGGCTTCCAAGAAAAGAACATTCCAATCATGTTTATGTCACCAGCATCGAGGTGGGTTCTTTAGAAAAGATAAAATTTCCAAAATCTGCCCAAAAGTGGCTTCTCTGAATCGGTCTACTCCTAGAGAAATCTCAGCGATTGAGCCCCTTGGATAGGCCATCCAATTTAAATCTTGGCCTCTCCGAGAAATAATTGTTCCTTCTAAAATATATTAAAACCCAGCCAGTTCCCTTAGGCCCCATTGACATCTCATTGCTATATAAATGTTCTGCAGAAGCAGAAGGAATAATTGTATTCAGGGAATAATTCTGACAGATTATAGTTTGAGGCCTTGTTAAAGGTTATTAATGGTTATGTCCTCTGAATGATTTGCCCATCACAGTAGGGACAGATATACTGAAGAGTTTGAGGAAGAATGTATACTGCCATTTTAATTAGGCGACCATTAGGTTGTTAAAACTCAAATAGATATTCATTTTAGACAATACTCAATAGAGCCACGGAGGAGTATTGTTGTTTGTTTGTTTGTTTTTGCCATACTGGGGATGGAACCCAGGGGCATTATACCTCCGAGTTACACCCCCAGCCATACTTTTTTAATCTTTTTTCTTTTTATTTTTTGAAACAGGATCTCACTGATTTGTGAAGGGCCTTACTAAACAGCTGAGGATGTCTGCAAACAGCCATAGCAATCGCAATCCTCCAGTCTCTGCCTCCTGAATGCTGGGATTACAAGTGTGAGTCACCACGTCCAGCCTAGGAGCACTGTTAAATAATAAAATCTTTGTGTAATTCAATGAGGCTAGGTTTCTAGTGAACATGTTTTTCCCTACTAATCTCAAATATTCTTTGCACCATTTCTGAGTAATGGAAGGTAGATTCAGGCATGTTAGCTCCTAAGTGTGGCACATTTTGAAGACTGTGTAGTTCTTGAAGGCAACAAAAATTTAGTTAAATCAAGAAAAAGTTTATGATTATCCGAGAAAGACCAGATACTTTAGCATCCATCTTCAGAGTCCAAAGAATAGTAGCAAACCTAGGTCAGAGGATAGAAACATGTTTAAGTGGGCAACTTCCAAAAAAAAAAAAAAATCATGAAATTCTAAAATCAGAAACCTGCAAAACAAATTACTCCGAAGAAGCCTTGATATCATATGATTGTGTTTATAACAATATTGGATTAAAAGTAATCACTCACTGTCTATATTTACCTTGAAGAGAAAACCTATGGATAATGAGCAGAAACCAAAGTCAAGACTGTAGGTAATTGTTTTTAAAAGACAGAAGAGCACTTTGCAGAGAGGTAATTAGGCTTGTGGGAGTCCAGATCCAATCCAGATCCAATCTCGTTAACAGTATGAGGTTCTTTATTCTTTTCCTCAATCAATTATTTAAGCCTATTTCAGGAATTTACACAGTGAATGCAGTCAAGGTACAGAGATTTTGGAGGACATGAAATTGTCCAGAGATGCACTAGGAGTAATTTAGTCCACACTGGAAAGTTTCCAAAGTGTGAGTATTTGTTAGAAGTTCTATAATGGATTATTTTCTTCCAATTAAAGTCCTGGCAAGAGTTAAGTACTTTAATGACTCTCAGGACTGATAGAACCTGAGCAGATCATCCAGAGGCATTTGATACCTACACATCCATCAAGTCTTGGATACCAGGCACGAAAATAGCAACTGTCTATGAAGCACTCTCTTAGGCCCATTACGTACATAATCTTATTTAATCCAAGGAAAGCTTTATAAACTTTTTTTTTTTTAAAGATGGAGACATTGTAACTTTGAAAGCTTGCTTTCTGAGGTCACTCAGTGGATTAATGGAAGGGCACGGATTCGTGGGAAGCCCAGTTTTCCCTCCATCTAAACCTCCTTTGTAGTTTCACAGGGATAACGATGAAGCTGTATTTAGTAATTCCAGCTCTTCTGTCATGCTGAGAGGCAAAGCTCATGTTCTTTTTTATTTTTCTGGTTACAATGAGCTATAGAATGAATGTTAGCCCCTCCTCCACTCATAAGCTGAAGCTCTAATTCTCAATTAGTTAGTATCTGAGGGTGGAGCATTATTAGGTTTAGATGAGGTTGTTAGGGTGGGGATCCTATGATTGGATTAGGATTACTAAAAAGGGATGTTGGGATAAGACTGGAGGTTCTGTCTTATGTGAGGATTCATCAAGAAGGCAACCATCTGAAAATCAGCAAGGAAGCCCTCGTCAGGAAAAGAACCAGCACCCTGATCTGAGCTGCCCAGCCTTCAGAACTGTGGAAAGTGCATTTCTATTGTCTAAGTTACCCAGTCTTTGGAGTTTTGGTTCTTGTGACTGAGCTGTCAAGACACAGAACTAAAAGATATAGCTCAGAAATGCAGCACTAGGCCAGGCCATTCTCTCCCAGCTTCCAGGTGATGGGCTGTTTGTATAAACCTTTCTGTGTTGGGCAGTTTGGTCTGTTGTGGAAAAGTTGCGTGGTATGTGGGGTCTAATTTGAGGTCATCTGATTGATGGTTAAGTTTAGGTATCAACTTGGCTGGATTAAAAAAAAAAGCCTAGAAAACTGGTAAAACATGGTCTGGACGGGTGTGTTTCCAGAGGATACTACCTTTGAGTTGGAGGAACTGAGAAGGGAAGGTCAGCCCTAAATGTGGGCCAGCACTATTGGATAGGCTAAGAGTCTGGATAAAACGAAAAAGGTGGATGAAGGAGATTTATCATTTCTCTCTCTCTCTCTCTCTCTCTCTCTCTCTCTCTCTCTCTCTCTCTCTCCCCCCCCCCCCTCTCTCTCTCTCTCCCCTGAGGCACTCTTCTCTCTTAACCTTGGAGATCATAGCCCCAGGCTCCCTGGCCTCAGGACTCCTGTATTCACTCATAACTATGGCTCCCTGGCCCTCAGACCTTCTGCATCACACTGAGAAATACGCCATGGATTCCCTGGTTCTGAGGCCTTTGCACTTAGGCTGAGCCATGCTTCTGGCTTTTCTAGTATAGTCTGGAGATGGCCATTTTAAAACTTCTTAGCCTCCATAATCAGGTGAGCCAATTCCCTAATAAGTTCCCACTCACACGTATATATTTATATCTTTCATCTGGCCATTTGCCTCTCTCTTCCCTGTTGGTTTTGTCCCTCTGGAGAGCCCTCACTAATATAATCTGAGCTTCTCTTCAGTAACCTCGAAATGGTAATGCTAATAGTCGTACCTACCTCACAGGACTGCCAAAATTAGCTGCATAGTACCTGGAAAGTGCCTGAGCCCTGCTACATGTTTACTTTATGTTCAGCAACGAGACAAAAAAAAAAAAAAAGTTGGGTTTATATGAGCAAAAAAGTAGTACCGCTGTAATTAAGATTATGAGATCTTTAGAAAGTTGTCTTTCTGAATCTCTAAAAATAATGATAATCATTGTTTTGCATCAGAATAATCTATATACAGTGTAAATACACAGATGCAGGGCCATAAAAAAAGACAACTTTAAAAAATGGTACAATAAAAAACATGTGAAAATTAAACCCAATTAATAAGGAATGCACCATGCAGCAAAACAGAGATGCCATTTGATGTTTATTAAATTGATTTTCTGTCAATAAAGTGCTACTTGGTGATTAAATTAGCATAGTAAAATAACTTTTTAGTACTGATAAAAGAAATTTTTTATTTTAACTAAATATTTTTCCAAAATATAAATAAACTGTTAATTTTTAAACATTAATTCTATGTCTGATAACTCTTATTATGGAAAGATAACCAAAAAGTGGGAAACCTTCGTAGTTATAGATTTTGTTATAGTATTACTTAATATAATTATAATCATAATTAATTAATAAAAACTGAAAGTTATCCAGTTGCATGACAAAACATATTTTGTTGTAATCATCAAGCCATCTCCTGTTTTTGTATAAAGTACCAATCAAAATGAAACTTATGAGGAGCATATTGCATCATGGTAAAGCTTACAGGAAAAAAGTAAGATGTGATATAAATTCATGCAGAATGATTGAAATTAGGTGAAAAAGAATTACCCAATAAGATTGTTTGCAAGAAAAATATATATTATTATTTATGGTTGGGTGATTATTAATATTAAAATAGTTCTGTTGGAGTGATGGGATGTGGGATCATTCCTTTCAAAGATTATAATTTAAATATTTACTGTATTATTTAATTAAGAACAGGTTTCATTAAAACAGCAAGATAGTGACAACCTTCAACTTTATATAAAAATGGCAAGTATTACACCAAACGCAGTATCTCTCCAATTCTTTTGCAGGATTTCTCTCTTCATACTTGGAGGCTTCTCCAGGAGGGCATTCTTTCCTTTGCATCCAGGAAATGATTTGGCAGCAGGTTTCACCTCTTCTCTTTAGGAGGTCTTAGGCAGAATACCTCTTGTAAATACAATTTCTCAAGAATAACCTTTCCCCTGGCATATGTGTTTTCTATTATTTTTATTTTATTTTTCGTTGGTGCATTGTAGTCATACATCTTAATGGAGTACAAGATGATAGAGGCATATATGCACACATCACTTGATTAGCTCTTAAAGAGTTTAAAAAAATCTTGTCCTAGTTTTATAACCTTCATCTGTGGGAAGGCTCAAATGCTATCACTTTGCCAACATTATTAGAAATCTCCCTGACCCCAGCCCAGGATTATCTGTATTCCTTTCCTAGGTAAGTTTCTACAGCAGCCTTTGCCTTCCCCAGCTCTAATACTATTGAAGTTTGAAGTCTGAATGATCATTTTGAAAGGATTCAACTGTTAAATACATTTTGGAAAATCTAAGAGTCAGCAGATCTTCCTTCTGGTTTTATTTAACTTAAGCAAATTGTTTGGCTGTTACCCTAACCATAGCATTCTCTTCTAAAATTTAAGAAATTGGCTAAGGTATACAGTCACTCTGTCAATGAAGTTCTTTTTTTTTTTTTTTTTTGATACTTACTGGGGATGAATCCAGGAGCATTATACCTCTGAGCTATAACTTCAGCCCTTTTCATTTTCAAACAGAGTCTCCCTAAGTGGCTGAGGGTGTTACTAAGTTGCTGAGGCTGTTCTTGAACCTATGATCCTCCGGTCTCACCCACTCCTACAACCACCACCAAGTTCTGGGATTACAGGTGTGTGTGCCACCACACCCGGCTCAAAGTCCCCCACCACCACCAAGTCAAGTCAGTAAACAAGACCTGTGCTAATTATAGGCCTGCTGGTTGTCTAAGCTAGGTTCTTCTCCTGTTCTCCTATTCTCAGAATAGAATTTGCTGTCAACTGAGATGTTCTCAGGAGCTGAATGAAGCGTTTCATCTGCTTTCTCTGTGGCTGTCTACATCCTGTTTTCAATTTCAGTGCCAAACTATTCAATAGGCACATTACTCTCAAGGTGACTTTTGTAATGTTCCCTAGTTTTCCAACCGCAGCATCTCATTTTTCTTTCCTCAATTTGCTGTCAATTTTCTCCCTTTCTTGGTATTTCTATCACTCAACTCTAATTTTTCAATTTCTTCTCAGTATTTTTATATCATGTTGAAATCTTCAGAAATAAAAGAAAAACCACTATTGTCTGTCTTGGCCCAGATATGTTTTACTCTGAACAATTTGAAGATGGATGCCAAGCTATATATTTTCTCTGCTAAATGACAAAATCAACAAAATAAGAAACATGGCAAGGAAATGTCAAGTGTTAACAAGAGATGGAAAAATAGCAAGGCGAACAGAGTGTAGGAAGAATTCTGCCACATGTGAACTCACAAGTCGTGAAGAACAGCTTTCACTTTTATTTTTATGTCCTATACATAGAAAAGGAAATATAGATGGAAAAAGCATTTTTATCTTATTAAGTCTAGCAGGCTTGCTTAACTACACTATTAAATTTTAATTTAATTTTTATGTATAGATTGTATACATATATATGCATATACATACACACACATATAATTGGCCATAAAGCAATAAACAAAACAGAAATCTCTCATTGATTTTGCTACCAAAAGCCATGGAAAGATAAAAAGCTCTACTTAGAGCTAACAGTGATCAAAAGGCAAATAAGGGTATAGGGTAAGGGAGCATATAATTCAGGTATAAATTCCCTTTTAAAGTGACAGTATGGGTAATGACAAAGGAAAGATTAGAGAATGTAAAATAATTTGCTTTGCTTTTTTTTCCCACTGGAGTAACCAAATTACTCCTAGATAAATTGATTTAAATGAACCACCTGCTCAATTTGACAGTTCAAGCTAGTTAAGTTTGAAATCATCTTTTGTAGTTATATTTAAAAAAAATTATTAGCTGGGTGTGGTGGCACACACTTGTAATCCCAGCATTTGGGAGGCTGAGACAGGAGGATCCAGGTTCACAGACAGCCTCAGCTACTTAGTGAGGTCTTGCAACTCAGTGACACCCTGTTTCAACATAAAGAATAAAATATAGGTCTGGGGATATAGCTCGAAGCTGGAATATCCCTGGGTTCCATCCCCAGTACCACACACACACAAAAAAAAGAACGATTTTTTTTGTGTTGCATTAGCAGTAAATCAACATTACAATATATTTTCCTTTTATTTATTTAATACATATCCAGAATATATTAATCAAATTAATATAAAATTAATGTACCAAATGTGTTAAAACCCAGTCACTTGAATCTATGTGTAATAGACTTTGGAATTAAAATGTATATGTTTTGTACATATGCAATATATTATATGTGAATTTATAATGAATTTATGAATGAATTAGGAATATACTTAGGAATCCTACTCCTATGTCTCACAAAGAAAATAATAGCTTACAAAATAGTTTGTTGAGACATTTTTTGAAACTTATTTTCTTTTATCACATGCACTAGAATACTTTGATTTGGAGATACTAAATTGTTAATGTGGGCTTAAAAATTACACAAATTCTTTTGTATAACATTTAAGCAATAAGACTTGAATTGTGAATGTTTTTGTAAGTGAATATGGTAATTTACTTTGACTTAATATAAAATATGGGAGATATAATTTTAATTATTTTTAGTTTATGAGTATTAGGCTGGTTCCATCCCCAGTAACCTCCTCCCCCAAAAATAAAAATAAAAAGACTAAAGCATGTAGAATCTCATTTGCTAAGGATAGCTTATGTCTACCTCTTGCCTAGAGGATGGGGCACCTCATTTCTCTGTTCCACCAAGAGAGCCTTCCTGGCTCCACAAAAACTGAAGAAATGTTGTAAAAGAAAATGAATAGATGCTGAGCAGGAAATTATGACAGATTCCTCTCATACCAGTTATAATATTTTTCCTTCATTACACTCCAGAAAGTAATCCCATTGGGCCTAATATATCCTGCATCAGAATATCATCACATTCAACTTGGCTCTGTGTATCTGAAAACTCAAACCACTGCGGCTGAAATAAGATTGAAGTTTATTTCTCTCACATATAAAATATATAGGTGTCTGGGGCCATTTGACAGCTGGCCTCAATCTTCAAAATCACCTTCAGGCTGGTTTTCAGAACTTTCTCCATCGAATCTGATTTTCTAGCAAAAGGAAGAAGGAGAGGAGAAAGCAAAAGCAGGTCCCTGCCAGCAGAGTCAGCTTACAGTAAATAGTCGTTCTCCACAACACATGAAATTACATCCCACTGTCCAGAACTTTGTCACCTAGCTGCAAGAGGGGGAGACTTTGACTCTAGTCCATTAAGAGTACATGGTAAACTCAGTGTGGTGACACATGCCTGTAATTTCAGTACTGGAGATGCTGAGACAGGAGGTCATAGGAGGATCACATCCTTGGCAAGCTAACAAGACCCTCTGCAACTTAGTGAGACCCTATTTCAAAATAAAAAGGATTGGGAATATAACTCAGAGGTAGAATGCCCCTGGGTTCCATCCCTAGCACCAAAAAGATTTTTAAAAAGGGGTGCATGGTAGCTTCCAATATGCTTGAATTTTATTACAAAGGGAAGGAAGGACTGAGCAATGTCTACTCAAAAATTAATCATCTGATCTTCATGGTACAGGATTAAGTCCAGGTATCTATAACAATCCGAGAGTTTAAAAGAACTCAATTTTTAGCAATCAATGAAGTCGTTATGTCTAAGATTTAATTTTTTCTTCTTGCCTATCATTTGTGCTTTTTTTCTTAATTGACTGCTATTTTCAATCAAGTACAATTGCCCTAAAGTTAGAGTCACATTCCACTGATTAGAGTTGTCTCCTAATGATTAATGAGCCAGTCTGAAATTCACACTGTGTTTATTTGGAACATGAGAACATCATTCAGTAATGAACTTTCAAGAGATTATTTATTTCCCATTGCCATATTTCTAATCAAGTACTCATATGCATAATGAATGCCTCAAGAGAAACCTATCTTCTGCCTTGTTTATAAAAGTCATCTTCATGGCAAAACCCTGAGCACGCTAAGATGAATTTTTTAGTCAAATCTGAACATGAATTAAAATATTTCCAGAATTCATGAAGCAGTAAAAACTAACATGGTCTTTAAAATTATAATATAATCACAAGAACACAGAGACATAAGAGACCTTGGAATTATTTTAGTTTTACTCCCATTCAGATGTCATAAATACCAGCACCGGCAGGTGGTACTCTGGTTCTTTGGCATCTTGTCAACAGCCTCTGGAAATTGAAACTTATCTTCTTGTCCATCCCTTCCAGATGGCACTAAATGTTAGAACAGTTCCTTATGGAGCAGAGCCATAGAATCAACTTATCTATTGTCATCTTTTGCTTTTGTTCTCCTTCTGCCATGCTAGATGTCTGTGTGATAGGTATTTATTTTACACAAAGTGTGCTGCCATTAAAAAATGACGGCTATATTAGCAATGTTGAGTTTCAGAAGAAAACAGAAAAGTAGTGAAAAGTTTACTAAAGCAAACAAACAAGCGAACAAATTAGACAAAGGGGATAAAGTCTGATGGATTGGGGAGCAGAAGGGAATTTGACCAGAGACGTTGGAGAATGGAGAGATCTACCCATGCCGATATTTAACTCTCTGCCCAGCGATTCGGGCAGAGAAAACCAAAAATTGAAGGGTCCTGTGGGGAGAGGAGATGAGTTGGAAGGTGTGTCCAAGGAATAGCAAGAAGATTTGCATAGCCAGAGCAAAGCAGGGAGGAGAAGTTGTAGGTGGTTACTATAGAGAAAGTGCAAGGAGGCTGTGAAGAATGACATGATGTCTGTGGAGTGTTCTGAGAAAATACAAGATGTGATCTTTCTCAAATTCGGGGAACACACCAAATGCTGTGTGCATGTATGTTTGCATCATGTTGAACCTCACTAGGGTGTATAATTGCCATGCACCAGTCTAAGTATTTAAAAATAAAGTAATCATTCTGTTTGATGTATGGAAAATAGATCACCAGGTGAGGGGAAGCAGAGTACCATGGAGGAAGGCACCAGCTGGGGATGATGGCTTATGTCAGGGTGAAAACAGTATGTAAGTTGTCTGGTTCTAGTTGTATTTTGAAGGGAGCGTACTTTGGATGCATTGATAGATTGATGCTCAGGAAAAGGAACCAAAATACAATGAATGACATGATTTTAATGTGAGCACCTGGAAGGAAGACTTGTCATCTGTCAAAGCGAACGATCTTGGAGGAGGAGCACCTGTATTCGGGAGAAAATCCAACACTTGATTTGTATTTTAATATGCCATTTAGGCATCCAAATGGGGATGATTAGTAGCCGGGTAGTTGTCTTAGTTGGAATCCAACTGTACGGCATTACTTCAACATCTAAAGTTCTGAATTTTAAAGTGTCTGTGGTGTTTCCTCCTTGGTGTTTTGGGTGCCTTGAACTTATTGGTGAATGTTCAAGTATAAATTTTAATATTAATGACATAACGCCCATATCTACTGGAATTTTTTGTTTGTTTGAAACGTGGAGCATATACTGTGGAGTATTCAGCAACAGACACTGTCAAGACACAGGTTCACTTTTCCTCACTGCTCTGGTATGGAGTGCTGACCGATCCACGTGGGAAGAATTAGGGGCTGGAACCTCTGCCTGGCTCTATTCATTTATTTGTTTTTGCAGTACCAGGGATGGAACCCAGGGGCACTGTAACTATGAACTACACCCCCTGCCCTATTTTTTTATTCTTTATTTTGAAACAGGGTCTCACTGAGTTGCAAAGGGCCTCGCTAAGTAGTTGAGGCTGACAGCAAACTGTGATCCTCCAGTCTCTGCCTCTTGAATGCTGGGATTATAAGCATGCACCACCATGCCCGGCTTCTTCCTGCTTTGAGCCCGCTCCTTTATGTAGACATCACAGCTCAGCTTCTTATTCTGTTTTACCCTCCTCTTCCACTGACCACTGGCCACTGACCACTGGCACTCCAGAGACAATGCCAACAACCTCTGGCACTTAGACCTCCATCTCAGAGTCTGCTCGACAGGAAACCCTACTTAACTCAAGTATGTTCTGAAACAGTGATATTCAGAAATAAAATGTTGGGCATTGCAGATGTAATATGAAGACTAGTGATACAATTATATTTGGTGTTATATACATTACTATAACCATCCAAGAATGCTGATTAAAAAGGCTGCAGTTCAACTATATCCTGTTTAAAATTATTTCGTCTAACATAGATTCATCCAGGCAGAATCAGAATCTTATGTGGCAAATTTTAATTTCTTTTGACTTGTATTCTTTTTCCAAGTTTAATTTTGGGTTAAACCATACATCATACCACTTAAAGGACATTTTAACAGCAAATATATTTTACAAAAACAGAAAACAACTAAATAAAGTAACACTTCAATTGCAAAGAAAAATCTCTAAACAACATGGTAGGTTCATTATCTTTATAATTCAAAGCCTCACAAAAGACACTGGATCAAACTCCCAGCACTTTTGCACAGATTCTCATCTGTCAATCAAACACTCCCTTTCTGAAAATGCTGTTTTTCATAATTTCAAAAAGAACTTGACATTTCTTTTATTAAGATTGTCCCTTTTGCTGAGTGGGAAGCCCAGCTAGCAAACCAGGAGGCTCAGTGCCAGTCAGGAGGCCGAACCCACGTCCCAGAAGACCAGGAACTGGGCAGGAGGCTGAGCTATGCGTCCCAAGGAACTCAGCGCCACTGTGGGGTGCCGGGGCCATGGTGAGCTCGGAACAGCAGATCCTGCTTTATGCGGTGAGGCTGTGGGCCTCTGCTCCTGGAAGGGAGATAAAATTCATTGCTGCTGAGTGCTTGATCCCACAACCTCTTCAAACCACACACACTATCATCTTTTTAAAAAAAAATAAAAAGAAGGAAAAATTATTGGAGAGGGGCCAAGATGGCCGCGGGAACTTGGGACAACATGCTGTGTGAAGAGGGTGCTCTGAAGAGAACTGAGATGGCTATGGCAGCAGCAGTGGTAGTCAACATTTGATAGAGGCAGAGATTCAGTCCATTTCACCTCATAATTTTAAAGAAATATCCTCAAAGGTATACTGCTATTGCCGCACATGCTCGGGAATTCTGGAAAACAATCCATGTGGGAAAGATGTTCAGGAGAGAACCGACATGGCAGTGGCAGCAGCAGCGGTGGTGGTGACCAGAATTTGGAGGGGCAGACAGATCCAGTCCAGTCCACTGTGAACTTTTGAAGAAATCTCCCCAAAAGTAGACTGCCCCTCCCACACATGATCGGGAATTCTGTACAACATGCTAAGTGGTAAAAGGGTTTTGGGGGGTTTCGGAGGGAGCCCCACATGGCCGGGGTGGGCCGCCACACTGTGGGTTCTGGGAGTCATCAGCCCTTATGGCCGCCATGCTCCTCTGCGCAGAGTGGGAGGCCAAGGTACATGTGGAGCAGCAGAGTCTGCTCTCCCGAGTGAAACTGTGGACCTTGGCCTTTGGAGGGAGGACAAAATTCATTGCCTCTGGGTATTTGGGGTCCCAGCTTTCACAAAAGACATGAACTGCTCTCTCATATTAAAAAAAAAATGAAGAACGCCGGGCGTGCTGGCACACGCTTGCAATCCCTGCACTTTGGAGGTGGAGACAGGAGGATCGTGCAGGTTCAAGGCTATCATTGCTGGCTTGAGAGACCCTGTTTCCAAACAAACAAACAAACAAACAACAACATATATATATATATATATATATATATATATATATATATATATATATATATATATATTAAAGGCGGGTCTCCGGGAGTAGAACCGGGAGGTGGAAGGGTTTCCAGAAACCCCAGTACCACAAGAAGAAGAAGAAGAAGAAGAAGAAGAAGAAGAAGAAGAAGAAGAAGAAGAAGAAGAAGAAGGAGAAGAAGAAGAAGAAGAAGAAGAAAAGGAACATCTGTAGAAGACCTGTTCATAGTGGATAGTGGCAGAGAACAGAGCCGATGCACAGCAAGACAGCAAGGCGGGTGCCAGGGCCTCTGAGGCCAAGATAGGAGCCTGGCAGATGGCTAGGCCGGTGAGGCCGGGATTGGGGCCTGCCGAGGGGTGAGGCTGGTGCTGGGGCCAGCAAGGCTGGGATTGGGGACTGCATGAGGCAAGGCCAGTGCTGGGGCCAGTGAGGCTGGGATCGGAGCCTGCCAAAGGGTGAGGCCTTTGCTGGGGCTAGCGAGGCTGGGATCTGGGCCTGCCGTGAAGCAAGGCCGGTGCCAGAGCCAAGGAGGCTGGGATTGGAGCCTGCCATGAGGCGACACCAGTGCTGGGGTCAGCAAGGCGGGGATTGGTGCCTGCCATTTGGTGAGGCTGTAGCTGGAGCCAGCGAGGCCGAGATAGGAGCTAGCCTAAAGGCAAAGCTGGTGCTGGGGCCTACGAGGCTGGGATTGGAGCTTGCCATGAGGCAAGGCCGGTACTGCAGCCAGTGAAGCTGGGATCAGAGTCTACCGGGTGGCCAGGCCGGTGCTGGGACCTTCAGGAGTGGGATCAGAACTCGCAAAGCGGCATACACAGAGAAATGTCACAGAAAATAAAAAAAATCAGATGCTTTCCCTAATATGCAAAATATAAAAAAAAATGGGTAATAGGAGGGAATCTAGTTGAAGGGGCCCTATGGAGGAGCAATTAAGGTGACCAATCAGAAGGGATGAGATAGGGGAAGATGGAATCTCTTTAAAGCACATGATGTATGTAAATAAATATATCAATGTTAAACACTAAATCAAGCATGGGATTGAGGGAGGGGGAGGGAGTGGGATGGGGATTGTATAAAGGTTGATTGGATGATGTGTACTTGGATATCCTAACAAATCTTGTAATCCATTGTGATGTTTGACTACAATGAACCAATAAAAATATATTAAAAAAAATTGTCCCTTCAGGTGACTCCCTGTGCTTTTCCATATTATTTTTAAACATTACTAAAGGATCTTCTGATGAATGAACTTTGTTTACTTAAATTCTTATAAACCGATGCAACTTAAAAGTCAGAATGTTTTTTATTTTTTAATTCTAAAAACATTCAAGCATAATATGTGAATTTTCTTCACTTTCTAAATATATTTTCTAATCTATATTTAAAACTTTTGGGAAATGTCAGAAGAAAAGAGTGACCAATAAATGAGGCATATGCCAGAAAACGCAATACTCATATGAAAATATGCCTCTGAATACACATGGCATGGTTTACCAGCTGCTGGGAATTGGCGAGCCTTGACTATTCTGTTTTTTTTTAACCTTCAATTTTATTTTTAAAATAAACTCTAAGATAAAAGAAAACATGGACTGTACTACTTAGATGAATTTAAAGTGAAATCGTGTAATTTAAAATTGTACCTTATTAAATCAGTGCCCTTCCTGTCTCATCCTCCCAATTACTGGGATTATAGGCATGCCCCACTACACCCTGGTCAGATCCGAAATTTTTCAAATATATTTTCACTAACACAAACAGTAAAATCCTTTAAGTAAATATTTGTGTATATATTGGTATTTACATATTGCCTTAGAATTTTCAGAGTTCACAGAGGGAACATTACAAGAGAGAAAATTCATAATGAATACACAAGATATTTCACATTTAATTGAAATATATTAAAGAAATAAATGGAAGTAATTTAGCAGACATTATCTTTAAAGTCATGTAAAGGTGATTAAAAGAACAAGCGTACATCTTGGCATATGCCTCTGTAGCTCCTCGGGGATGCTGGCTCTGTTCTGGACATCTTGTCACTGCTCTGAACTGAAGGAGTAAACCTGTGCGAAGGAGGTGAAGACCCACAGACAGATCTGGCAAAAGTTTAAGGATCAGTGGCTCCATGCTATGGACTCAAAGAAACCAACCCACAGGAAAAAAAAGAGCCTTCAATTTTTACTTTGCCAAAAGATAAAGGCTGAACTGTAAGACTTAAAACTTCTTCTTAATAGTTCAGAAAAGAGGAATTCGGATGCTTTTCACAATTTAAATTTAGAACTCCTTGGTATTTTGCAAAATATTAAAGTCAGCATACTATGCATGAATATGCATGTATATAGCAACACAATTCATATGAAACCAACTTAGGTGTCCGTGAGCAGATGCATGAATAAGGAAAACTTGGTGTAGACACACAATGGTGTTTCACCCTGCCAGAAATAAAAACAATATCGTGTCATTTGCAGAAAAAATGGAGACAGAACTAGAGAATATTAGTGACATCAGCAAGTCTCAGAAAGTCAAGAATTATATGTTTTCTCTCATATGAGGAGGCTAGAAATAAAATCGAAAACAAAAAGGATTTTATACAGATGAGAAGAGAGACCAATAGAATGGTGGAAGGGGAGTAGGAGAAAAAAGTGGGTGGGAAAAAGGAAGATTGAGGAAGGATACAGTGCAAATAATGTAATGTCCATACATGAAGCTTTTGTTACCAATATTGCTAATATGTACTTCCCAGGAAGGAGGGAAACACATGCTAGGTGCGTATATGTTTGTGTCAATTTGACTGTATGATGTATAATCATAATGCATTAATAACAATTTTAAAATGTTAAATTTAGACAGGATCTTGATTAAATCAAAGCTGGTTTGCTCCTTAGGCGCTACCATTCGGAACTGATTGCCTTCCTTCCTGTGACTGACTGGTGGACTCAGGGCTTCCTCCGTCTAGCTGACTCTCATCTGTGCCCCTGGGAGCCGGCTTCAATGAGTTGTTATATTCTGAGCTGCTGTCGCCGACTTCGCTGGAAAGAACTGGGTTAGTTCCTGTGTCTACAATTCTAGCAGGAATTCCACGTCCTGGTATTGCAAGTCTACTTAATAAAGGTTTTTTTTTTATATAAACTTGTGAAACTCTGGATAAGTAGAGAATGACAAATGTTTGTAAGAAAGCCACAGCATATCAGAACAGTGTTTCCACTAATTAATCCTCCTTTGCTTATTATTATGAATTGATATTTGTTATGGCACACAGTGAACTAAATATTTGCATACCAGTTGAAAACCAAGTGTGATACTGTTACTTACATTGTGAAATATTTCTTTGAGCAAAAAACTGAGGAAGTTCCCCTGTGGCATGAGAGGATAATTCTAACTCTTGGAACACCTAGTTTCTGCTGGAGACAAGATGTTAATACTTCTAAATTTAGTTAATCAATCCCTGCTAGGACAAATGAGTCTATAAAATCACAAACTGCATCTAATATGCACAGAATGATGTTATCATTTTAGAAGTAACACTTATAAATTAATTAAGATGGTGGATGGCACATGGTAGACGCTCCGTAAATGTTAACTACATTATCATTTAGAAATGGTATTTGGTTTTTGTTACATATATCTAAAACTAAGTGGCTGAAAAATACATTAACTTTTTTTCTTGGAGTCCAGATATAGACCATTATACTGACTTCATTATTTTACCCATATCTTAGAATATTTCTAATTTTCTGCTTTGTCACTTTTTGTGAAATTTTACATCCTCAGAACCACCTCATGTTAATAAGAGGGCTACCATGACTCTTCACATCACATAGAGGTGAAATGAGTGGAAAGGAGCTGGTTGTACACAAGGTTAAATGCCAGTTGAATTCATGCCACCTTAAATAAATTCATGCTTTCGAGTTCTCATCAACATTGTTGTTCAATATATCACTGGCATGATCCCAGTCACATTTCTCCCTTTTTTTTAAGATAAGATGGGGAATGTAATTTAGATGGCTATATTGCTAAGCCTAACAAAAAAATTGAATTTCTGTTGTTAAGAAAGAAAATAAAATTGGCTTTGGGTATGAAGCTAAACAGTCTTGTTCACAGTTATCATTGTGGTTATAATTATTTGAATGTCTACTAGTAAACAAGACTTTTTCCAGTGGCTTGCTTCTCTTCTGACTATAATATTTCTCTTTCCTTCACATGTTGGAGACAGCATATATCAGCTTGTAAGAGTAGATTTTTGAAAAATATTTTAATAATTTTGCAAGTCACTGAATAAACATGGCCATTACTTGAAAAGTAAATAACATAAATAGAATTAAATAACTTTTTATAATAATATATTTTATTTTTAATTATTTAAAATTTTAAATCATTAATTCAATAAATAAATTTATATAATAATATGAATTATTATTATAGAAATAAATAACATAATTTATTATTATTAGAAATAAATTATTTTACTACAAGTTGATATCATCTGTGCTATTAATGTCATGTACATCTGTTGCATTTGTACAGGGAAAATACTACATAGTAGGAACATATACAGTGTTCATAAACATTGTTGGATCTGAATGGTAAAAATACTGTAAAATGTAAACATCTATGGTACCTACACACATCTCCCCAACAATGCATACAGTGATGTTACTCTGGTAGCTTTAAACTGGAGAGAGAGAGGAAATATTTATTATTTATTTATTTGTTTATTTGTTTATTTATTTATAGAATTTGACAGACACTAAAATGAGGGCCTTTTCCATGGAGAATATATTTTACACATTTGACAGTATAGGTTTGCCTTCTAATGCTTACGATGTGTGTGTGTGTGTGTGTGTGTGTGTGTGTGTGTGTGTGTGTGTGAGAGAGAGAGAGAGAGAGAGAGAGAGAGAGAGAGAGAGAGAGAGTGTTATCCTCGGGATTGAACCCAGGGGCATTCTACCTCCTAGCTGTATCTCCAGCTCTATTTTATTTTTATTTTTGAAACAGGGTCTCTCTACATTGATAAGAGTCTCTCTACTTGCTGAAGCTGTCCTGAAACTTGTGGTCCTCCTGTCTCAGCCTCCCAAGTACTGGGATTACAAGCATGTACCACCACTCTTGAAATTACAAATATATAGTTTAGTGGTTTATTGTATTAATGAAAGCTAGTATAGACATTAGGAACAACTTCAAAGTGTTTCATTGTACATTATAACTGTACTCAGAAGGTGAACCAGAGACGATATTAGAAGACATGAAATTGCTCTTCCCCTATTTTACTCTTGCAGACCTTGCAGAAACTCTCATGGGGACACCACTGGCATCAACCAGATATTTTGGCTCTGAGCTAGAGAAATGCGTGTGTGTGTGTGTGTGTGTGTGTGTGTGTGTGTGTGTGTGTGACACCTTGGGAATATAGGCAAGAGAAAAGAAACTTCTATGTATTATCCGCTAAGGAATAATACATCTATGTCTCTTTGAGCTTGGAGTGCTCATCAGAAGAGAAAAATTTCATGAAAAAAGAAACAAAAAATACCCCTTTTCTGTCACACTGATTATCATTCCTTGGAGAGTACAAAATACAAAGCATGTTACGGAAATACAGGTGCAAAATTAAATGGAAAATAAATGAGACATTCCCAGTGTAGTGGGAATCACATTACTAGGTGATTTGTAACTTTCCTATAGCCAACATTTGTGTTGACATTTGGGTTGAGCCTAATAAACTTTTTTTCTATTTCATGTGCCTTTCCTTTTTCTCTCTACAGTTGTGTATAAAATATCCTGTCTAAGCAGAGTGTAGTAGCGCACACCTACAATCCTAGTATTAGGAGGCTGAGACAGGAGGGTCACAGTTTCGAAGCCAGCCTCAGCAATTTAGCAAGGCTCTTAGCAACTTAAAGAGATCTTGTGTCAAACTAGAAAATAAAATAGGGCTCGGGGTGGGGAGTTTATTCAGAGATAGAATGTCCCTGGATTCAATCCTTAGTACCAAAACAAAACAAAAACAAACAAAAAACTCTTTCTCCTCTATGTTTGGGGTTTGAAAGAATGTCAGAGAGATCTATAGGAGAAAGTAGTATAATAACATAATTTTTGTGGAGACTGTGGGGGAGGCAAGCACCTTTCATTGCTGAAGAAAGTATGAATTACTAGGACCCATCAGAGGAAGATTTGGCAATATTTATCAAAATTGGAAATGCATATAATTTTTGACCCAATAATTCAAGATTTTTTATTATATTCTACACTTATATTTGCATGTGTGATAAATACTATAGGTTAAAATTTATTCTTTCTAGCATTTTTGCATGATAGTAAAGGTTAGAATCAACTCAAAATCCATCAATAGGGAGTGGTTAAAATTCAGATTAATTTTTAAAATGGCATGCTGTATAGGTATAGAAAATTTTTTTTAAATTTTATTGATAAAAAATTCTCTTTTCCCCTCCTCAAAACCTCTCATATACCAGAATGCTATATATTAGTATGGTCATACCACCCTGAACACGCCCAATCTCATCAGAATTGTATGCATAATATACCTTTTGTGTAAAATAAGAGAAAACAAAAATCTATATTTGCATCTTCTTGCATATGCATTACTCTGGAAAGATCCATAAAATCTAAGAATAGAGATTTCTATGTTGAAGGGAGGGAGCTTCTGGCTAGAAAAGAACACAATATTGGAAGAAGGGGAACTTTTTTTTTTACTTTTTAACTTTTATAGATATTCTTTTTTGTTTTTCAAGTCGTGTGAATATATTACCTACTTAGCAAAAATATCTTAAATTTTGCAGCTTGCAATATTCAAAGAGAAATAAACTTGGCCTCTATCAATAGAGATAATTTTCAGTGTGACTTGATCATGACTTCTGTCTGTGGGCTGGATCCCTCGCTCAAAGGCTCTAAAGAGTCTGTACAAGGTTACACTATCAATATCACTAACATTTGGGGAGGGAGGAAGGAGAAGGGATAGAGCAGGCTTATGGAGGGAAATATACCAAGCATTACGTGCATGTATGTTTGTATGACTTTGAATATCATTGTGATGTATAATTATATTACACCAATAAAAGTATTAAAAAATAGAAAAAGTTTAGTGAATTGGCCTTCTTAGAAATGTGTGTATTTAAGGGAATCAGCCTAGGACAGAGAGGCAGGTGGGGAGCAGGAAGAACAAAATGGCAGGACACCAGCCATTTCTAGAGTATGGAGATGCAGATCTGTCAGGAACATTCTGCATAAAAAACAGTTCTTAACCAAAGAGCCCGGCTATGGCCAGGAACAGTAAAATGAACAGGGTAGAGATGAGTAACACCCAGTCCTCCTGTCCTTCTACCCTCAGCTCTAGCCAGTTTCCAACAGAAGCCAGAAGGCAAACAAGCCTGGGCTATTCTCTATTTTCAGCTTCCTGGGGAAAAATATAGGCAGAGAAAGTGGAGAATGGATCCCAGTGTCGGGTGGAAGAAAAAAGAAAGGAGCAGATGTAAGGCTGGAAACTGCACCCTGGATGTGCATGTGCCTATTTGTGTTGGAATTTGTTCTATTAATGAGATGATGACATGACACCTACTATATGTCTTTCCAGGAGATGAGGACTGTTAGCTCAAATCTTGCTAGCACCAAACTCAAACTTCTACACATCGAATTACTTTAAATATAGTCCAACTATGCACATTTTTACCCATTTAAAGACTGCCTTCATAAAGAGGTACACATTATCCATTAGTTGCAGCTTAGATGAATGTGGGGTTATAAATCACTCCAGATTCCTACTGATCCTTGGAACTCTGGCCCAAGAACTCCCATCTTCTTGTTGAGCTGCAACCTCTAGACATATAAGCCCTCTCTAATCACCATTCAACAAAGCTCCTTGGATTTTGCTGCCACCTTATGCTGGTGGCTTTTTGATCAGCCTGGAATCTTCTAGCCCATTATGGTAATCTCACAAGTGGGTGACTGCTTAATTCAATTAGTACAAGGGAGTAGCTGATATTCAGATAACTTTTCATAAATTAGACCATTTAGTTCTCTTGATAAGGTCTTACTCTATTGCCCCGGCTAATCTCTAACTCTTGGGATCAAGAACTCCTTCTTCTGTCAGCTTCTGAAGTAGCTGAGACTACAGGCACACCACCATGCCCTGCTCTTAAAATAAATTTGTGTATTATGTTCTATTTTCCCAGTGAAGCGCTAAATGGTCCATCCCATTAGAATGCCCCTGGCTTCAATTCCCAATCTCTCTTCTCTCTCTCTCTCTCTCTCTCTCTCTCTCTCTCTCTCTCTCTCTCTCTCTCTCTCTCTCTCTCACACACACACACACACACACACACACAGGATTTGGAACTGAGACTAAATAAACCTATTATAGAGGACTCAAATAGGGGCCAGCTGAGGGTATAAGGAAGGTTTTTGTGATGAAATCCCCAGAGAGAAGAATGCATGCAAAGTTTCCATCAAGAGGAGAACGTACAGTAGTTTTATTCTACAAAGTGTTGGTTTATGTAAAAATATGCACAAATGGCTCAGGACCACACCAGCGTGACACGCTCAGGTGTGTCATATATTGCCTAGTCATGCTTTCATAACTGTATACATATCTGTGGCTGCAGGGGATGAGTGGAGGCTGGGTACACATCTCTGGCTGTGCAAGGCTGAGTGCGTATCTTCGGCTGCACGTGCTGAGGGGAGCTGGGAGGTCAAATGCACACTGCCAGTCTGTATTTCCTCTGGGGCCCCACACCTATAAACCTAAAATGCATGAATGGCTTTATTCTTATAGAATGATAGGCATTAAATCTGCTTACCAGCAAAGAGAAACAATAAGAAAATGTATCATTCCTGGTGAAGGCTCTAGGTTAAAAGTAATTTTTCACTTTCCTCCATGGTTCAAAGAAATTCTAACTAGACAAGGAACTTTATGTTTTTCCAGACAGGTAGCAACACATTCAACTTAACATTCAACTTAAATTCACAATACAAAATTAAAAAAAAAAAAAAAAAGCATGTGAGTAATAGGATCACAGTGAGAAGAACAAGAAAAAATATCCTCAAAAAATTTTTTTTTGGTGGTACTGGAGTTCCTGGAAGCCCTTCTACTTCCGGGCTACACTCCCAGACATATTTTATATTTTTATTTGGAAACAGGGTCTCGTAAGCCAGCGTGGCTGGCTTCGAACATGCATGATCCTCCTGTCTCTGCCTCCCAAGTGCGGGGATTACAAGCGTGCGCCACCATGCCTGGCTATCCTCAAAATTTGATCATCCAGGACATTGGTTATTGAAATTACTAGATAAAGAATTATGTATACACACACATTTATAAATATTAAATAGAATGTAATATAATATGCTTTTAAGATTTCTTGAAGATTTTTTAACTGAGTATAGCAAAATTTCATTACAAAAAAGACATAGAGAAGATTTCTTTTTTACTTCTCCAGTAACTGATTAGAATTTGCCTAACCCCTTGAGATGCAAAAATGGAAAACATTTATAAAAGAGATTAAAGTGTTTTTGATATTTAAAATCATGATGCTAAATTTATAATCATGATGCTAAACAGAAACAATTTTAATTTGAGAAATTTTCATCTTTTATCTCATCTCTAAATTGCCTGCTTATATTTTCTCTGTCTTTAAAATAAATTTATATAGGAATATGGTGAGAAGAAAAAAGGTTTTCTTTCTCTCCTACATTTTTGTGAGCAGTCTTTGAAAAGGACAGAATTCTTCCATTTTTTCATGGTGTGAAGTTGAAAAGTTCCCAATTAAAAAGAGGTAGGTTGCTATTTATATTAATATACTTAAATCTCTTAGTATTGATATAGCATAATCTGCAGGGCACACAGTTCACTGAAAAAACTGAAGATAGAAAACAGAATGCAAAGGTCCCATTTGTGTAAAAACTGTGTCTCAGAAGTATATATTTTTATATTTATTTATGGATAGATTATTCATGCAAAAATATGCAAAACCATAACGATTATTTAGAAGACGCAGGTAAAAATCAGAGTTCTGGAAATGAAATAAAACAGCACTTTAAATTTCATGCCTGTTTTCTTTCATTTTTAGAAAACTGGTTATTTAGAAAGTACAAAAAAATCTCTCAGTAGCCTATAGGAACCCTTTCCAGTTTTGGATTACACACTACTTGTCACCATATTTGACACTATAATACTCAGCATGTTAGTCTGGAGCTATGTTCTCTTAATTCTGAATCCTGATTCCTTAAGTAGTCAGCTTTACAAATTTGGGAAAAATCTTTCTAGTTCTCATTTCCTCTTCTATACATACTGACAAAATAATGAAGCTATTTTGAGAATTAAATAAGATAGCCCATATAAAATATTTTACACAGTACCCGAAATGTGGGAAAGACTTAGGGTCGTCTCATCTTGAAAAAATTTCAATCTTGCTAATCATTTTTCAGTTCCTACATTTAAACATATGTAAGACCTCAAAAATAGTAACTAATTAGCCAAACGTTGTGGTGCATGCTTGTAATCCCCGTACTTGGGAGGCTGAGACGGGAAGATCATAGGTTTGAAGACAGCCTCAGCTACTTAGTGAGGCCCTCTGCAACTCAGTGAGATCTTGTTTTGAAATAAAGAATAAAAAATAGGGCTGGGGGTGTAGCTCAGAGGTAGAATGCCCCTGGGTTCCATCCCTAGTTACACACACACACAGACACACACACACACACACACACACACACGTCACTAATTAACCTTAAAGAAGACAAAGTTTTAATGCATTGTAGAATACTACTACTATTTAACAATTGTTGCATGCTCATTTTTGTTCATGTTTATGTTTACTTTTTGTTTGAAGATAATGTCAAAAATCCAAATCATGCCTAAATATCAAAAGAAGATCAATTTTTTTTTTTTTTTTTTTTTTTTTTTTTTGTGTGTGTGTGGTACTGGGGATAGAACCCAGGGGCATTCTACCTCTGAGCTACACCCCAGCCCAATTTTTTTATTCTTTATTTTGAAACAGGGTCTCATTGAGTTGCAAAACACCTTACTAAGTAGATGAAGCTGTCCTCGAACCATGATCCTCCTGTCCCAACCCCCTAAGTGCTGGGAATACAAGCATGCACCACCATTCCCGGCTCAAAATTGCTTTTTAATGGACATATTTGGTTCTCAGGCTGTGTTCTATCTGATGAATATCTGCACAGAAATATTATATCTCACACTTTGCCAAGTATTCTATAAAAGTATCAGGACATACATTCTATAGACAAGAAATATAAATATGGACCTTGTTAGTAGTACAAACTGAGAAAAGGTTTGACTTCCAAAGAATTCTATTCTTTATTTTTTTCATTTTTTGGTACATAGATGAAATCCAGGGACATTCTACCTTTGAACTGCATAACCAGCCTATTTATTTATTTATTTATTTATTTATTTATTTATTTATGATACCGGCAGCTTCTACTGCTTCCTGGCTGCAGCATGGTTGCAGGGACCCACTGGTCCTTTGCTGTGGAGCAGGCCCTGTCCCAACCTCGCCACACAACCCGCTTGGAGCCCAGCCTCGCTGGCTCCAGACCCAGCCTCGCCACGTGTGTGCTTTATTTTGAAACAGGAATGTCTTCACTATTTTGAAACAGAAAGTTGCGGAATGTCTTCACTAAGTAGCTGAGGCTGACCGTGAACCTGTGATCCTCCTGTCTCAGTCTCCCAAGTACTGGTATTACAAGCATGCACCACAATGCCTGGCTTGAATTCTATTCTTTTGTAATGGAAGTATGATTAACAAGCTAAGCAAAATACTCGACTTCACTGATGACCCTAATTTCTTCCCAGAACACTAGTTTATATTTGAAGCTGCTTTATGATAGAATGCTCATCTTCAAAGTGACCTTTTGAATCCAGGGAGCTGAGTGACTTTTAGCAACATGATTATCCTCTCCTGGCCAGAGAGTAAACTTTGACTTTTTTCTGCCATTCATCAGAGATGGAGACTGGAGACCTAAGGATTCATTTTAATTCTAGAAGTTTTGCTGTTGATGGTTTACTATTTGACTTTGCCTAAATATTACTTGTTTGTATCATACAAGTTAATGATATTCACCTTGCCCCCAGTGATATCCTTGGATATTTTCTTTATTGCATTGACTATCTAGGTAAATGTTTTAATACTCTAGAATTTCGTAGATACCTGTGTTAATTTACTATGACTGCGTAACAAATTATTGCAAGTTCAGTGACTGAAACAACATAAACTAATGATCTGGAAGCTTCCATGCTGCGGTATTGTGGGTCTGCATGGTTTGCAGGCTCTTCTGCTCAAAGGTTTTAGGCTGAAACAGCCCTGTCTGGGGGAGCTGCCATTCCATCCGAGGCTCAGAAAGGGTCCTTTGTGATCCTCACTGGTCATTGGCAGAGCGCCATTCCACATGCATTGAGGACTGAGACCTTCAGCTCCTGGGGGCCACATTTTCTACCACAAGGCTCCCTGGGAAATGGAGGTTTGTTTCTTCAAGGCCAGCAGGAAAGCATCTGCCAGCGCTTGGAATTTCTCTCTCCCATCTGTCGCAACAGCTATAACTGAAGTTAAAACTTATGCAACTTAATCTCAACGAAAGATGTCTGCCCTTCTATTCACAGGTACCACATGGAAGGAGCGGGAACTGTACAGGGCTCTAAGCCAGCGGTGGGGATCTCTGGTCAATTCTGAACTCTACACGATGCTCACAAAGGAGATTGCAAGAAGGGGGCTATTTGCATATCTGAGGATGCACCAAAGCAACCTTCCAATTCATATTCTGAAGTCTCCAGTTGTTACTGCCCACAATTAAAACCTGGCATGAAACTTGAATTGCCAGAATCAGAATTGAAGGCTGCTTTGAATGACATGAGGGAGAAAATAGTGTTGACTAGTGTTGTAGGATTATGCTCATTTGGGGGGATAGTTGTTCATCTGCATAATTTTTTTCAGCATTCAGATTAATAAACTGTAATAATTATAATTGGATATTAGTTACCAGTTGAGTGTCCTGTACAGATGTTCTACATGCATTATTTCCTCCAGTCTTAATAATAATAAAACACCAAATATTTATATAGTAAGACACCAAAGATTTTTATTTTGGTGTTTTACTATAATTTTTTGGTGGGTTTTTTTGGTGCTTTTTTTATTTTGGTGTTTTACTATAATAAAACACCAAAGATTTTTATTGATTTACTTTATTATTAGTTTAGTAGTTACTCTATAAAAGGTAAAAAAAAAAGCCCATTTAGTAAAAATTTAGCATTATTTGCTACAGAATTAAAAATTAGTAAGACTTAGATTGTAAAATTGGATTCTTATTGCCATTGTGTTAGAGCAGGACTACCCAGTTGCCTGAAGAATGTGCTCTGCACACAATCAAAGAGGGGAACTAAACACATGAATAAATAAACATAAAAGCCAATAGGAAGAGTGAGGGTCAGAGACAAAGGGTGATATTAGGGGATTGAGATGCACTTAAATCAAAGAGCTCACTAGAATTTTGCAAACAGGAACTTCAGAAAAAATTTTAATATCTATGTGCATGTAAATTTTTATATTATATAAGTGGAGAGAATCAAGTGTAAGAGTATTTCCAGTCATTTTTATTTGGGATCATCCAATTAAAATCTTTTTTTTTTCTTTTCTTGAGGGCTGCTGTTAAAACAAAGGCATTTTTCTGTTGTTGCTTTGCTTTCTGAGATGGGATGTCCCAATGTTGCTCAGGCTGGACTTGAACTCCTGCACTCAAGTGATCTGCATCAGCCTCCACAGTAGCTGGAATTATAGGTGCCCACCTCTTCACCCTATTATCAAAGGACTTTTGAAGTTAACTGACGAATGCTCTTTCTACCATACAGAAATAAAAATATTAAAGTTTCTGTGAATTACAGAGGTGCAGCTATTGCCACCTAATGGTGATAGTGCAAATTGCAGCAGATTCTTTTAGAACCACCTGCAATTTTTATTTTATTTTATTTTATTTTATTTTATTTTATTTTTTAAATACTGGTACTGGGGTTCCTGGAAACCCTTCTACCTCCGGGCTACACTCCCAGACCTATTTTATATATATATTTTTAAATTTGGAAACAGGGTCTCTTAAGCCAGCAAGGCTGGCTTTGAAAACCTGCGTGAATCTCCTGTCTCGGCCTCCCAAGTGCGGGGATTACAAGCGTGCGCCACCACGCCCGGCTACCACCTGCAATTTTTACAGTACATTGGACTATATAAAAATGTCATCAGCGCCGGGCGTGGTGGCGCACGCTTGTAATCCCCGCGCTTGGGAGGCGGAGACAAGAGGATCGTGCAGGTTCGAAGCCAGCCGCGCTGGCTTAGGAGACCCTCTTTCCAAATTAAAAAAAAAATATAAAATACGTCTGGGAATGTCACCCCGAGTTAGAAAGGCTTCCAGGAACCCCAGTACCATACACACACACAAAATGTCATCAATGGGCCGAACATGGTGGCACATGTTTGTAATCCCAGCATTTGGGAGGCAGAGGCCAGAGGATCGTGGTTCGCAGATAGCCTCAGCTACTTAGGGAGGCCCTTCGCAACTAGTGAGATCCTGTTTCAAAATAAATAAATAAATAAATAAATAAATAAATAAATAAATAAATAAAAAAAGAGAGAGAGAATAGGGCTGAGGATGTAGCGCAGAGGTACAATGTCCCTGAATTCCATCCACAGTACTGCAAAAAAAAAAAAAACAAAAAACCCACCACCAACAACAACTCATCAACGTAATATGCAAATGATGTTAAAAGAGGGAAAAAAAACTTGACAATGATAAATATGTAAATATTCATTAATATCAGTCATGAACTATTATGTAGTTGTATAAATTGGAATAACATGAATACTGGACATTAATAACTGTCTGATGAACTTTTTCATAATGCTATTTCTGCTATAACAAAAACATATTATAACATATGAAAATTACTTTTGTGACTTAAGCTGAGTTCTCAGATCTACTCAATGTGCAGGATTCATTGCTTTGAGTTTGCCATGAAATAAAATCTCAATATTTGATAGTGTCTTTGTAATTATTTTTACCTGTATATTTAAATATTCCACAAAACTTATTTTTTCTTGGAAGGTAGATGTAAAACCTTTAATTAAAACTGATGTTTACTGCGTGAGATGAAGTATGGTAATATTAAAGTTAAGTACATCATTCAGTACAGTGACTTGATAGGGAAGTGATAATCATTAGCATTCAGGATCTATCAAGAGAGACACAGAGAGCCGCCTGCCTAGTGAGACTTATCACTGCACTGTCGGATTGCCCAGACTTCTACCCTGTATAAATGTTAAGTCATTGTTTCCCCAGTTATCCAACCTGTCTTTCAGACAGCTGATGGTATTATGCCTTCGTTGGTGTGTTTGAGTTTGCTGTGTCTTGCTGGCCTCAGTGATCTTTGGCAGGGAACATGAACAGTAGATTCTAATGGGTAGTCAGAGAAATCTTGGTCCTGAGTTGGCCACAGGTCAGGATGGGACAAGAGTAGAAATGCCTGGCAGGAAGCCCCTCTTTGTCCGACTTCCCAGAGGAATCAAGTGTAAGGGGAACTAGAGAAACAAAATGGGCCCAGAGAGATCATTCACCTACTAAGTCATGGTAGGATTTGGGATACAAAGACTTTTAACTGATGGCTTTGTGGACCTTGCTAGTTTATCAGTAAATACTTTTAAACCTTGGTTTATCTATTTGGATAACAAAATGCTTGTTTATAGCTCAAACAATTGACAGGTCCCATCCTAACCTATGCTTCCCCCTGGGTTGCTATGAGTTAGTCTGTAAAAGACTATGTTGCTATAATGGTCATAGCTTATATCTCAGTGGCTCAGGTGCAGCCATAACTGGAGAAATACATGTTGTGGAGAGAGAGATTTTCATTCTTTTAATGCAGAAGCTTGCCCCAGAGATGAAGATATGGCCATTTATATTACAAATGTTCATGTATGCCTCTGTCACCCTGAACTTCATCAAGATGTATGATTACAATGCACAATGAAAAAGAAGCCAACACTGATATCTGACGATAAAGTATCTGGTATATAAAAATGTGTGTTATCTGATAAAGAGAAAGCCAGAAAGGTGAGCCGGGCGTGGTGATGCACGCTTGCAATCTCAGTACTTGGGAGGTTGAGACAGGAGGATTGCAAGTAAGGAATGGAAAATAGGGCTGGGGTGTAGCTCAGAGGTAGAATGCCCTCTTTTTAGTACTGGAGAGAGAGGGGGAAGGGGGAGGGGGAGGGGAGAGAGGGAGAGGGAGAGGGAGAGGGAGAGGGAGAGGGAGAGGGAGAGGGAGAGGGAGAGGGAGAGGGAGAGGGAGAGGGAAAGGGAGAGGGAGAGAGAGATGTTCATTTGATAGTTTTATTTTTTAAAACAGGATTCTATCTATAAGAAGGACCAGCATGGTGGCGTGTGTTTGTGATCTCAGCATTTGGGAGGCTGAGACAGAAGGACCAAAGTTCACCAATAGCCTCAGCTACTTAGTGAGGCCCTTTGTAACTCAGTGAGACCCTGTTTCAAAATAAAAAAATAAAAAATAGGGCTGGGGGTGTAGCTTAAAGGTAGAATGCCCCTGGGTTCCATCCCCAGTACCGCACACACACAAAAAAAGACCAGTATTACTTACCAAATATCCATTATGTCCTCAGCAACTCACACCTCCCCTTTCAGTTACAATGTGTCAAGGAATAGTTCTTTAGAAAGTAGATTGAAAAAAATGACATATGTTCTTCCTTTTAAACATAAACTTTATTGTTATAAACAATTGTCCTATTACTCTAAATAGCTCTTACTTTTTCTTGGTCCAAACCATACCAACACACGTGCAACACTGACTTCATAAAAGAAAAATCAAGGTCATAAATCAGAGGTATTTATAGAGGTATTCAATTGTACAATCATGGTGTACAGTTATTTTATAATTAGCTATAAAATTTCTTCCAAGTATTAATAATTATAGAACTTTTATTTATTTTTGTTCCTAAGCAACAAATATGCTTTTATGTTATGAACTCTGATACATATATTTCATATATTTAAATATGTGTACATATATTTTGTGTATTTAAATATATGTACATATATTTTGTGTATTTAAATATATGTACATATATTTAAAATTATCTTGCTGTCCTTTTAAATTCAGCACCTAAAATATTAGAGCTAACTCAAATGAGTGTATGACAAGTAAATAAAATAGAATAAGAAGTTGTGGGTTTGTAACATATCACTGTGTAAATTTAAGCACCAAAGGCAATATTGCTTCTAAGTATTTGAAATACATAGGCATTGACTCACATAATACCCACAGGAATGACATAAAGCATCTTCAAGGTTATGGATACTTCTAAGAAAGAAGAAAGGGTAAAAATGAAAATAGAGTTACTATAGTTAAATTTTGCACAAATAAATTTTTTTTACGAAAAAATCTGAAGCAAATGTGGTGAATTGTTAACTTCTCTTAAATACGGCTGTTGAAAGATGAGTTATTTTAATTCTTTTCTAAATGTATCACATATTTTGAAATTAAAATAAAAGGATGTCTTTGAAGAAATGTCAGCAAAGTAGAAAACAAATGTCCTGAAAATCAGAGGAAAATTCTCCCATTTCCTGTCTTTTTGCACTTTGGAGAACATGGGACTTTGGGCAAATTATATAACTTCATCAGACCTTGCTTTCTTATGTCACAGAATTTCTCTGAGAATTATATAAAGTTTCTATATACTGTTCACTTAATTTTGAACTGCCATATGGTCGACGTTCAAAAAGTACTTATTTCTGCATTGGCTGAATAAATGAAACCATGGTGGTGTTCTGGGATCATCATAAGCAATACATAAGCCTTCTTCAAGTCACAGTGAAGGAATTGATTGATAAACCAAACAAGAGATGATGAGGCCTCAGTCTTTTGGCAGATATTCAGTGAGTATGGTGATTTTCTGACCTTTATCTTTTGACAGCAGCAGGTAAAACCTCTTTCTGCCACATGCAAAAACTTTACCTTTGATCATCATGTCTACTGTTTGTCTTGTTTCAAGGATTTTTTTCCAGTATGTAGTTCAAAGAGTAATCCCTAGGTGTCTTCTCTAGCAATGTCCATTTCCCTTAGGAGTAAAATGCTGCTTAAATTTTCGATGCAGTTCTGCTTGTGAAAATGATGGGCATGTTTGTTTGGCAATATTTAACATATTGATCCCTTTAAAGGGAGTCTTTCTCCAATCAAGAGAAAGGCTCTACCAAGTCTCTCTCTACTCAATATTAGACTCTTATAATAGAACATAAAGTTTCTGGGCTGTGTTGTGCCAAAATAACCAGTTGAAAGGTGAATAGCTCAGCTATTAGGATTTTGTGGAATTCTTTAGGAGAAAATATGCTTATTAAAAAAATTGGCTATTTCCTTGCACTCAACCTCTTTTTAAATAAACTTATCAAAACCATGTGTATGTCTAGACGCAGCCAAAGAAAAACTACTCTCAATTGCATATTAAGTAATGAAAATGAACAAATTAGAAAATGAATAGCTCTTTAAGGACTATTACTAATCCTGGTAAAAGAATTGAAAAAAGATTTAAGTTTGAAATCTACTTAAAGTCTATACGCATTACTCTGAGGTGAATAATTTATTAAAATATTAATTTCAAAACAAAAATAATTTATCATCTGGAGGCAATATTTTATGAGCTATAGCTTAATTATCTAGAATCTATCTAAAGGAGATCTAGAAAATGTACTGCACATTTCTTTTGAAGAACTAATTGGTGAGATTCTTGACTTTTAGGGAATCATTAAACAATAACTGTATAGGTGATTTAATTCATAAAATATATTGGCCATGTATGTACTCAGGATTTCCACTCAGGCCTAGTAATATTCTGAGTTAGAGCTCTTCAGATTTTTCATTTGATCTAGACAAATATTCCTAGATAAAGCTTATACGAAAATAAAGTATCTACTATTTCTTCTGTTTCATCATTACTATTTCATGTGGGGAAATGGTTAAGTGAAACAGTGAAAGAGGAAAGCAAGATGAGGATGGTACCCAGAGAGCCATGTGAGATCTGAAACCCCATGGAAGTATGCCCCAGTGCCGAGATCATGATTTCATTTTAAAAGTTATTTTCTTTCTTTTTTTTATTTCTTGAGATATAATTTATTTTCTGGCTGTCTTTTTACTGTTTTGATGGTGTCATTTGAAATACAAGTATTTTTACTTTGATGAAGTTCTGCTTGTCTAAGTTTTCTTCTTGTTTGCCTGAGCTTTTGGTGACATATCGAACTTGGCAAAGCAAGGTCATGAAGATTTGCTCCTGTATTTTCTTCTAAGAGTTTTACAGGTTTAGCTCTGACATTAGTATTTGTCTTCTGTATGAGGTTCTTTTTTTTTGTATATATATATAAATATATTATAAATAATGAATCTAGCTTCTTTTGTATATAGATGTGCTATACCCAAGTACTATATGGAAACATTTTTACTACATTGAATTATCTTAGCACCTTTGTCAGATATCAGTTGATTATAAATGTGAGGCTATTTTTGGCTTAACGGTTGTATTCCATTGATGTGCATGTCTATGCTCATACCCACAGCAACCTCTCTTGATTACTCTAGCTTTGTACTAAGTTTGTAATTGGGAAATGTGAATTCAGGACCTTTGTTTCTTCCTTCAAGAACATTTAGCTATTGTGAGGTCTCTTAAATTTTTATATGAACTTCAAGATCAGTTGATTAGTTCCTGTAAGAATAGAATGTGGATGTATGACAGGCAGTAGGTTGAAACTGTGCCTCAATATGAAACATAATATGTTCCTAACATTAGTAAGTGTACTAAGTCCATAAAAAAATGGAATCACTTAACATTTTTAGGTATCCTAAACTTCACAATTTTTGTAGTTTTCAGTGTATAAGTAGTAACATTTTTTGTTCAAGGTGCACCTAAGTGTTTTATTGTTTTTTATTCTTTTTAAAATTGAATTTTCTTAATTTCATTTTCAAAATCCTCATTGTTAGTTTACAAAAAATATAAGTGATTTTGTGTATTGACTTACATTCTGTATCCTTTACGGGATCTTCTACTCCAAGTTCATTAAGTGTTATTATAACAAGAATGAATTTCTGTACCTGAGATTATAGTTTTCTGTTGATATAGTATATTATATTGTAAACTTTGGAGTATTAAACCAACCTTGCATACCTGGTATAAATTTCATTTGGTCATAGTGTGTTTTATACAGTGCTGGATTTAGTTTGCTAACATCTTGTTGAAGAATTTTGCACCTATATTTATAAGAAATATTAACTGGTCTGCATTTTCCTCATATTATCTTTCTTTGTATATTAGAATAGCACTGGTCTCATAAAATAAGCTAAGAATTATTCTGTTTTTCTCTACTTTTTGAAAGAGCTTGTGAAGAATTGGTGTTTATACCTACTTGGTTTATAGAATTTACCAGTAAATCCATATGGTCCTGGGGTTTTTTTTATTGGAAAGTTTTAAATAATTAAGTTACTCACTTTATTTATTAATTGTAGATTCATTTACATTACCTGTTTCTTCTTTTGTTAGTTTTGGTGGTTCATTTTTCCTAGGAATTAATCCATTGTATTTAAGTTATCGAATTTATTTATATACAATAATTTATCTCTTTAAACATTTTTATTTCTGTCAAGTCAATACTAAAATTCTCTCCTTTTATTATTGAGACTTTTAAAAAGTTTTACTTAAAGAATTGTTTGTTTTATTGATATTTCTTTTCATTAATTTTCATTCTACTCTTTTTTATTTCCTTTTTTCTATTTGCTAGTCTGGTGTCCTAAGGTACAAGTTGAGAGAGAGAGAGAGAGAGAGAGAGAGAGAGAGAGAGAGAGAGAGAGTTTGACCGAGCTCAGTTGGAGTAGAATTTTCCCTCCTGTTGAGTGAGACAGGGTGGGTGGGCAGGGCTGGGGAAAGGAGGGAGGGGGAGTTGCTCAATTGCTTCAGACTCTTGCAGTTCTTAATTCCGTCTATTTCCATGAATAAACATTCATCCACTGGCTTCATTCCCTTGGGACAATTTCCAGAGGCTTAAAATAATTTTAATAATTTGTGGTTGATCTGCTGATGAGAAAAAAAGGCCCCACTCACACTATCACTGGCCCTCACACACCAACGTTCCTATGTATGGCTCTGCTTTTTAAAATATACAGTTAGTTACATTTATTAGTACTAATAGCTGTTTTTTTTTTTTTTTTTTTTTTGTGGTACTGGGGTTCCTGGAAGCCCTTCTACCTCCGGGCTACACTCCCAGACCTATTTTTACATTTTTATTTGGAAACAGGGTCTCCTAAGCCAGCGCGCGAGGCTGGCTTCGAATCTGCGCGGTCCTCCTGTCTCTGCCTCCCAAGAGCGGGGATTACAAGCATGCGCCACCACGCCCGGCCCTGAATATTTTATAGAAGAAAAATTTTTATTTTTCTTATCTTTTATTTATTTATTACCTATTTACTTTTTTTTTTTTTTTTTGTGGTACTGCGGTTCCTGGAAACCCTCCTATCTCCGGGCTACACTCCCAAACCTATTTTTACACTTTTTTATTTGGAAACAGGGTCTCTTAAGCCAGCTCAGCTGGCTTCGAACCTGCGCGATCCTCCTGTCTCTGCCTCCCAAGCTCGGGGATGACAAGCGTGCGCCACCATGCCCGGCCTACTTATTTACTTATTTATTTATTTTTGGTGGTATTGGGGTTCCTGGAAACCCTTCTGCCTCCAGGCTACACTCCCAGACTTATTTTATATTTTTATTTGGAAATGGTCTCTTTAGCCAGCGAGGTTGGCTTTGAACTGTGCGATCCTCCTGTCTCTGCCTCCCAAGCGCGGGGATGACAAGCGTGCGCCACCACACCCGGCATTTCATTTTTAACTGACCTATAAAATTATGCATAGTTGTAGAATATATGTGACATTTCAATACATGCACACAATACATTAATTAATTAATTAATTAATACATTAATTAATAACAATTAACCAGATCAGGATAATCAGTGTATCCAATCACCTCACTTACCCATTTACTGTATTGAAAGCCTTCAAATTTCTCTGTACTATTTTAAAATTTCAATTAGTTATTATGACCCATAGTTATTCTATTTTGCTTTAGACATTACATTATTTCTCTGATTCAACCTACCTCTGTACTTATGAGGTGTATGGTTCTGTTTTAATAAACAAATACAAACCCTTTCATTAGAGTAGAGCCATGTGAGAGTTGATAACAGACATTTCAGTTCTGAAACTTGGTAACTGCATGACACCAGACTTATTAATGGCAAGTAAGCAGGTCTCAAACTCCCCATTTACACATTAAATAATAAAATCTAGAGTAAGATTTAATTCCTCTTTTTCACACAGTTATGACATGTGGCCAACCACTGAATTGGATGTGACTGAGTGAGCAAGAGGCCGTGTGTGTTCCGTGTGCTACTCCCTCAAGGCAACAGTGTTCTAATTAGTACTAGGACCACAATTTCTTTGTGGGATGCTGAAGGATTAAAGAAAAATAATTTTCATTTGTCATGAACTCAGTCACATCACTAGCTCTGTACTTATTTAAAAGTTGTTTAAGAATTATTTATAGAGTCTCAAGAGCCACATCATTAAAGTGTGTGTGTGTGTGTGTGTGTGTGTGTGTGAATGTGTGTGCAAGTGGAATGTGAAACTACCCAAACAAAATAAAGTAGATCTAAAGCAAGAACCATTAGTGGCCATTCAGAAACAAAGATGACTGAAGAGAAACCATGGAGGATTATTTCAATACAGCCTAGTTTGATTAATGACATTAGTAATATTCACAGTTTTCGTTGGCATTTTTTTTTGAGTAGTAGAAGAGAATACTCTTCTAATTGTACATTAACAATTAAATTTTCCATTGTTAAAATAATGTGTAAGCTGTGAAATTACAGACACAGTGTTTCTCAGATATAACAAAAATTGAAGCATGAACCATAGCTTAAAAACAACTGGTTGTGGATTGCTGATTACTATGCTGTGTTGTGAAATGGAGAGTTCTTCCAGAAAAAGTTTGAAAAGCATCATTTAATATTTTAGTATATTTTCCTTGTTGAATTTTTTTCCTTGTTGGATTTCTATGAGATCATTTCATCATGAAGTTTGCTTTTATTATTTTAAAGTTTCGCCGGGCGTGGTGCCGCACGCTTGTAATCCCCGCGCTTGGGAGGCAGAGACAGGAGGATCGCGCTGGTTTGGAGCCAGCCACGTGCGCTCGCTTAGGAGACCCTGTTTCCAAATAAAAATATAAAATAAGTCTGGGAGTGTAGCCTGGAGGCTGAAGGGCTTCCAGGAACCTCAGTACCGCCAAGAAAGAAAGAAAGAAAGAAAGAAAGAAAGAAAGAAAGAAAGAAAGAAAGAAAGAAAGAAAGGTTCAAAAAATGTGTGCATTTGAAGGAGGGATGACTCAATGGTGCAATATTGTGTTTGTTCCATTCTTATTTTTTTTCTAAAAGTAAAAACACAAGGTCTGATTATGAAAGTTTTCTGTTGGAGTTAAGTGTGGAAGAATTTTCATCCTAAATATTTTAAGAGTTATTTAACTCATAGATATTATGTAAAATGTCATAAAACTGACTCAAATATTAACTCAGGACAAGCCCTAGAGTCAGGTCTGCTAATTCTCAAGTCATATCTCATGTTCCTTTTAAGAAAATTTCTTTATATGCGACATATTGGCTGAAATAAATCTTTGTTTCTATAATTTCTTAATCTCATTTCAAATGATTTTCCTACATTCTACTAGAGGAGTGTATGTGTTAGAGTACACATAAAGGCTTTCCACACAACTGCTTTCTATTGGAGTTTTTTCTTCTTTAATATTGTCAACTCCTAAGACTAATTTTTAATGTAACCTACTACACACACACACACACACACACACACACGCGCGCGCGCGCGCGTGCACATACACAGTATGTTCTTTCTTATTTTGTCCTGTATTCACTGGTCTGTTGATACCTCAGTCATGTTCTTTGTTTCTTGCTTTACCTCCAACCTCACTGCTTATTTTTTTCCTTTAATCTATTTTTACCTTCAAAGTATCCCTGCTCGGTAGCAAAGAAAAACATTATCCTACCACGATGATCAAGCTTTGTTTTAAAGCTATATTATCATTTGCTCCTTACAACCCATCTACTCAAAAGATCTGTTTTATACATGAGTCTACAGTTATTGTAAAACAGTAAAAACTTAATAGGGGCTGAGCGTGGTGGTACACGCTTTGTAATCCCAGCATTTGGGAGGCTGAGACAGTAGGATCATGTTTTGCAGATAGTCTCAGCTACTTAGTGAGGCCCTTTGCAACTCAGTGAGACCCTGTGAAAGAAAGAAAGAAAGAAAGAAAGAAAGAAAGAAAGAAAGAAAGAAAGAAAGAAAGAAAGGAAGGAGAGAGAGAGAGAGAGAGAGAGAGAAAGAAAGAAAGAAAGAAAGAAAGAAAGAAAGAAAGAAAGAAAGAAAGAAAATAGGGCTGGGGGTGTAGCTCAGAGATGTAAAGCCCCTGGGTTCCACCCCCAGTACCACCCAAACAAAAAACAACAAAACAAAACAAAAAGGTTAATAGGGACAAAAATCAGTTATCAGAAATGTTCTTAAATCCTGTCTTCAATTTTCATTCAGTTCTCACTTCCATGACACTCTCTATTGTGTAGCTACTAATAATCTTAAGCTGCTGCTTTATATAAAAATAATTACTATCCAGAAGCCAAATCCACTCCAGATTTCAGAATGGGTTATCATAGAATCGGATTTTGAAAGTTAAATGAGAGAAGAAAGGCTCAAGAACATTCGAGGCGTTTTCAATGAAGAAGACTGCTCTAAGAGATAATAAAATATTAATGAAGCTATAGCCATCAAGGCATTTTGGTATTACCACAGAGATGGATCGAATAAGCTCATGAAATACACTGTCTTGAAACGAGTCGTTGAAATACAGATTTTGCTTGTGAGCTCTGCTTCACTCATTTTACTCACACAGCTATACAATTTCCATGGATGCCACAGGGTCACGGCACAGGCCAGAGACAACAGCCTGCATTTCAAGGATGTCAGTATGGGAACGATCTGACATTACCATTGTGGTCCTTTGGTTGGAACGAGGGTCTACAGATGTCAGGCTATGAATGGATGATAGACTCAACTCCAAGTCCCTGGGAATCCAGTGAAATTATGGAGTCCACCTGTGGTCATTTTCTTCATTGCAGAATTTCTTATTTGTGAAATAAACTGCTGATAAAACCTTCGCATTTATTTCTTGACCTGTCATAAAATGAGTTGTTATGAGTGGGATGGACAGTTAACCAGATGTTAGCCCAATTACGATTGCTTGGCCAGATTGGGCATCCTAGCTAGAGCAGATCGCCCTGGCCCCTGGCCTCTGCTGGGCTCTGTATTTTTTATTTCTTTATTAGAGAAGCTTACAGGAGCAGTGCATTTTACATAACAAGGCAGTTTGCATTTACTGATTTGCTTCGGGTTTTTGTGCTGACTCTCCTCTGAGATGTAATGTAGTTTGGGGGAATTTTGATTGATTTTTGCCTGAGGCATTGTCTTAGTCCACTATTTGAATATAATCATGTTAACTGGACTTGGTGGCTAGTAAGTAGAAATTACCCTAGATACTTTAGTCACATGCATGTATGCCAGAGGTCCTGCAACGTGTGTATGTGCGCACGCGTGCACAATTCACCAATGTGGCCCATGCCAGGAAATCATCCTCTAACATAAATAATGCAATTTTGCATCTTGAGCTACACTAAAAAGAAAAAAAAAAGGAGTGGGGTAAGATTTTTGATGGAGCCTATTTGGTTTTCTGAGGCAATTTTTGCTGTATTTTAGAATATCCTGCCAGTCTATATATCAGGTTATGTGAGAAAGGTCACAATTTTGATTTGGTCTCAGACTGGAGATGGCTTTGTACAATCTACCTCATCACTCACCCGTGTAGTCTGCAGATGCAATAGTTCTGGCAGTGTAGATATGTTGAGTCTCTAGCAAGCTTCGATAGGAAAGAGACAGTATAGAGAGTCTCTACAATTCTGGAACTAACCACATGAAAAACAGTTGCTTGTAAACTAATAGACGTTGATGAAGACCCAAAGTCTAATCATAGGGGCACAAAGCTAGTATGAAATTCAGCTGCTTATCTTAAACTGAATATTGACCAGAGTGACTAAGTCACAAGGTGGCACAGTAATATTGATTGACTGATTGATTGATACTGCTTTAAAATTTCATTGCTCTTGGACTATTAGCAGCCAGAACAGAACTACTGCAGCATTTTGCCATCCATAAATTTACTAAATTTGGCATTTCCCCTGAAAGTATCAGTCCTGAAGGCATAGAATGGCTTTTTACTGCTATAAGTTTCCCACAATTTTGTCTTCAACACAATTTCTTTTCTCCTTCAGGAAAAAAGAAATGTAATTCATTCTATCTTTTCTGTTTGGTTCTGTGTCAATTGTATTTAAATGCGAATAATGATGTTTGTTAATCAGCTAGAGACTAGTCACTGAGCATTAATTTCTGAGTAACTTCTAGCTATCACCCAGGTTTCACTAGGAAAGAAACTAAATTAAAGAGAAGTGGTTTGCTGAAGGGTTTAATGAGGGCTGGTGCTCTGGTCCCTGGAGTATGTAATTGGTGGCATGTCCACCAGAGCTGGACCCAACGAGGAGGGAAGGACTCATAGGAGAGTTCAAATGTCAACTATCATAGGCAAATTAGAAGTTCCCCCTCCAAGTGGCTGAGATTCTATTATTTACTCATTTATTTTTATTAGTAAAATTTATCAAAGAGCTCAGGCAGAATCACTGAAGCTGAACTGGGAGGAGGAGCTGTTGACGTGGCTTCATGAGGTTTAGATAACTTCTGAAGCCATATGCTCCAGGATCTGGTAAGAAGCTTTCCAATGGCTGTCTCCGACTGAGACGTGGAATTCTTGTTTTACACTGTTTCCTGTCCAGTAGATTCATTTTCTGGTGCTAGATGGCATTCGAAACCATGATGCTACTTCTTTGTTTCTGGGCCTTCATGATGGCTTTCATCAGTCCTTTAGCCTTCCCATCTCTATAACAACTCAAAGTATACTCCAAGTGCAGACGATGGAGTCTACGATTCCCCTCCAGTGTCTTGGCTGACTGCTGACAGGCAGTGGGCTCTTTTGTTAAGAACTTCAAATGGAAAGTCTCTCATTGGCTTCCTGCAGTCCTGCGGCCTGAGCATCAATGAGCCCAGCCTTACCCTGCCTGCATTATTGACCTTCTTGTAGTCCTCCCTGCCTGCTGGGTCTGCCCTAATACTTGCGTGCCTGAGAAATAGGAGTCACACAGTGACTTGGCTTATTTTGGTAGGGTAAACTAACTCTTGATCAAGATCTGAGTTGGAGGACCCCCCTCTGCACTTGAGGGGGACACTGGCATTTAGTCACAAACTACATATTCTTCTAGCATTAATAGCCCAGCAAAGATACTATTATAAGCACTGAGAATAATCCAAATTTTGACTCTAAATTAAAGATGAAATGCATTTTTTCTTTTAATGGTACAGGGGATGGAACCCAGGGGCATTCTACTTCCAAGCTATACCTCTAACTCTATTTTTTTCCTTTAGTTTGAAACAGGGTCTCACTGAGTTGCAAAGAGTCTCACTAAGTAGCTGAGGCTGCCTCAAACATGATCATCCTATCTCAGCTTCCCAAATGCTGTGATTACAAGTGTGTGCCACCATGCCCAGATTGAAATGCATTTTTGACAACTGACAAGTTATTTGGCTCCAAGAACAGGTCCTATAATTTGACAACCAGTAACCAAGTTACTCGGGTGCTTCCTTTTCTAAAGTATTAACCTAAACTCCCTCTCATAATATTTCTTCTCCCTTTTCCCCATTCAAGCAGGAATTTGGGGATCTATTCCCATATGCCAAGAGTGGCCTATAGAAGGGTTTCCAAAGAAAACTACCATAGACAGTGGGGCTCAGGTGGACACCTATTCTACCCAGTGTTGGAGGCTGTGTCAGCCAAGGTGAGGGCACCAGCAGATCCGGTGCTTGGTATGGGTTCACTTCCTGGCTTGCAGCAGCCTCTTCCTATTTTGTCCTCCCATGACAGAAAACAGAAAAACGAGCTGGGCATGGTGGCACACACTTGTAATCCCAGCAGTGGGGAGGCTGAGACAGGAGGATCACAGTTTGTGGCCAGACTCAGCTACTTAGTGAGGCCCTTTGCAACTCAGTGAGACCCTGTTTCAAAATAATGAAAAAAGAAAAATAGGTCTAGGGGTTTAGCCTGGAGGTAGAATTCTGCTGAGTTCCATCTCCGGCACAGGAAAAAAAAAAAAAAAAAGAAGAAGAAGAAGAAGAGAAAAAAAAAGAAAAAAGGAAAGAAACAAGAAAGAAAGAAAGAAAGAAAGAAAGAAAGAAAGAAAGAAAGAAAGAAGAAAAGAAAAGAGGAAAGAAGCCATTCTCTCATGTTTCTTTTTATTCTTTATGGGTACTAATCCACTTATGAGGTCTTCATTCTCCTGACTCAACTACCTCCTGGTTTAGCTCTCCCAGGGTCCCCACCTCTCAAGACCATCACATTCAGGATAGCAGTCCAACTTATGAATTCTGAGAGGACATAAATATTTAGTCCAGGACACCCAGTAGGTACTTTGAGTGACTGCCCACTAGGTGGCCCTGCAGAGGCAGAACAGGGAGTAGCTGATGGTACAGCTGCACTAGAATTTCAAGTATCTACTGTGGCAAGGCAGGTGACATAAATAATTGATTAACAAGGGTTGTCCAAAAAAAATCTTGCAAATGTTGGTAACTGCCCTCCCCTCCCCCCGTTGGGCAGATAATGAGGTAAGATGGGTTTGTGGCAAAGAGGAGAGGTAAGCATCAGCCCTTCTCAGTTCCTGTGGTTGTTGCCATGTGGAAGGGCGGCTAATTATTGCGAGGTCTTCTGATTTTCCAAAGAAGCCAGAACTCAGATACTCAGATTTTGTGTGTGTGTGTGTGTGTGTGTGTGTGTGTGTGTGAACTCTCTTGACTCTTAAAAGTTGGATGAAATGGTTTTAAAACATAGAGTAGCCAAATAAAGCACATCTGCCTGCCAGATGGAGTATGTTGTTGGTTTGCAGCTCGTAGTCTAGCAGGAAAGACCATCTCAGCAAAGATTCTTGTGCCCAAGGAGTGAGAACTGAAGAGCAGGGGCTGATGGTAAGAAGGGGTCATGCAGATAGGGAGCCTATAATTATGGCAACTGGTGACTTAGAACCAGAAGACACTTTTCCCACTAATGTTTTAGCCCTACGGTCTAACCCCAGGGGTAAGCAAGAAGTGGACATTTTTAAAAGCACCAAGTGATGAGGATAATCTTTTTAATAACCAGGCAGGATGATGGTAAAATAAATTGATTTGGGTTGTGGAGAAAGAGGATATGATAATTCTTGCATAGCAGGAACTTTGGACCAAAGCTTATACTTTCTGTGCTGACAGATTTGTGCGGTATTGTTAATAACTCCTGAGGTTCCAGTATTTTAGCCTTCAGGCACTCTTTTACTCTTCAAGCAATCTGATGATCTGTGGGTGATGCTGTGGACATGGTCAAAGGAGGGTGTTTTAGTCTATTTTTCTATGGCCAAAATGCATGACATGAACAGCAGAGGAGGAAATGCTTATTTGGCTCAGAGTTTCAGAGGGACTGTCCATAGTTGGCCAACTCCAAGGCAGACATCATGTTGGCGGAGTGTGTGGTAGAGGACAGCAGCTCATCACATGGCAGCTAGAAAGCAAAGAGTGACAGGAAGCAACGAGGGATTGATATAGTTCCCCAAGGCCACATCCTTAGTGAGCTGCCTCCTCCAGCTAAGCCCCACCTGCCTAAGTTACCTCTCAATAAACCCTTCAGTAGATTATTCCACCGGTGACATTAGAGCCTTGATTGAGTTATTTCAATATTCAATATCTCTGAATATTGCCGCTTTGGGGGGATTGCTATCAATTAGCAATAAGCCTTTTGGGGGGACATTAAAACCCAAACCATAGCAGAAGTAGATGCTATTCCAGAGGAATCGCTATGCTCACTTTTTTTCAGTACTAGGGACTGAACACAGGGGCATTCTACCTCCAAGCTACACCTCCAACATCCCCAGCCCTATTTTTATTCTTTATTTCTTTATTCATTTCTTTTTATTTTTTTGGTGATACTGGGGCTCCTGGAAATACTTTTACCTCCGAGCTACACTCCCAGACCTATTTTATATTTTTATTTGGAAACAGGGTTTCTTAAACTGGCGAGGCTGGCTTCGAACCTGCGCGATCCTCCTGTCTCCGCCTCCCAAGCGCGGGGATTACAAGCGTGCACCACCACATCTGGCTTTTATTCTTTATTTTGAAACAGGGTCTCACTGAGTTGCAAAGGACCTCACTAAGTAGCAGCTGAGGCTGGCTGTGAACTGCGATCCTTCTGTCTCAGCCTCCCAAATGCTGGGATTATAAGTATGCACCACCAACCTGGCTGCCATGTTCTTTTTAAAACAGCTTTATTAAGGTACAACTTATGTAACATAAAAGTTACTAACTATAACTTAAAGTATATAACTTTGGTAAATTGATTGAATTACATTACAAATTACCACAATTCTGTCACTGTGAAAAGTTCCTTAGTGCCCCTTTATAGCCAGTCCTTTCTTACCATTCAGGATTAGGCAGCCACTGATCTGCTGTTGATTGCTATAGATTTTTATTTTCTGGACATTTTATATGAATAGAAATGTAAAGCATATAGTCTTTTGCATCAGACCTTTTTTCACCTGGCATAATATTTTTGAGATTCATTCACATTGAGGCATGTATAAGTGGTTTTATTTTTTTTAGTACTGAGTAATATTCCACTGCATAAATGTACCACTTTTAAAATATATGCATACCATGGATGTACCACATTTAAAATATATGCATATTGACTAGTTGGAAACATTATGAATAATGTGACATTATGCATAATGTGGATATGAATGTTTGCACACTGTCTTTATGTAGTGATGCTTCTGAGAGGGAACACAGCAACATCAGTCACAAGAGTTTAGGAAAAGGGGCAATTCAATAGCCAGTAATGCCAAAATTAAAGTATGTTTGGGGACTAAAGAGTGATGTATGTTCATAGAAAACAACAAGGACAAAAGTAAATGGAAGAGATGCATGGATAAGAAAAAAGGGAGGTGAGGGTCCAACATAAAAAGCACTTCAAAGAATATCTGCTCAGAAAATACACACACACACACACACACACACACACACACACACACACACACACTTTTATACATCCCACATATCACTAATGATTCTAGCTTCCTGACATCACTATTTTCTTCTCTGGGGAAGCAGGAGTAACAGAAGTTTGAACAGTTGTTCTACGTCTAATCAACATCACCAGCCAAAAATGTTTATTTTTTGTTTTCTTGAAACAGGGTGAGAATGTTGCTAATTTCCTAGGCTGCCCTTAAATTTGAGATCCTCCTGTCTCGGCCTTCCAAGTCCTGGAATTACAGGCAGGTAGCACCCCTTGTAGCCTGAGCCTGTTTCTTTATTTCAGTATTTCTGTGAACTCTTGGGGAGTTCAGGCTCTTTCCTGGTTGTTGTCTATTACTCCACCTTTTGATAAAGCTCTGCTCATTTCTCTTATCCTTTTGTCTGTTCATAGCGGTGGAAAATTAAGTTAATCTTTTTTAGCTAGACATGGTGGCCCATGCCTCTGATCCCTGGACTTGAGAAGCTGAGACAGGAGTATTGCAGGTTTGAGGACAGCCTCAGCAAGTAGTGAGATTCTCATCAACCTAATGAGACCCTGTTTCCATATAAGAAATAAAATTTGGCTGGGGATATAGCTTGAAGGTAGAATGCCTATGAGTTCAATCCCTTGTCTGTCTGTCTGTCTGTCTGTCTGTCTGTCTGTCTCTCTCTCTCTCTCTCTTTCTCTCTCTCTCTCTCTCTCTCTCTCTCTCTCTCTCTCTCTCACACACACACACACACACACACACACACACACACACACACACAACACACACACATCCTCTTTGACAGAGAAAGAGACTCTTTTCTCAACAGTTACATATGCTTTCTCTGAGTCCCAGGCCTGACCTTCCTACCTTGCCTTAGCCCCATGCTCCACCAACTTCAGCACAACCTTGAATCTGGGCAGACAGGCTGATGATGAGGACTAACTAATGAGTGGTCTTAGGTTATGACCACTAAAGGAAACAGAATTTGGCAAGGTCTTTTATCACTAGATGTGATTTTGAGTGAAAGGCGTTCAGATTCCATAACTTATGACTTAATCTTCTCCTTGCAGATTAAGATTTTTAAGACACCTGCCTAAAACAGGCCTTGGAAGACTGGTCCCAGGTTGTTATTCAAATTGCTTAATACTTTGGTGACTTAGCTATTAGACCAAGATTGCTTAGCCATGACCCTTGCACCATCTCTATGTGTTTACCCTGCTTTGAAAACCTCCCACTGATGTCTATCATTCCCTTATATGAGCATTCCAGGAGGTTGATATCGCATGTTCAGTCATAACCTATTTTTAGAGGACAAACCCGTTGTCACTATTTTTCCTATGCAAATTATCAGGAGCCCTATGCTTGTCTCCGAGAGCTAAAATGAAGGAGTCATCTAGTTCCCCCAACTCCCAGCTCAAATAACGCTCTCTGTTCCTGCAACCCAGTCTAGCTCTTTATTTTGTTTGATTCAACCCCTTGATTTCCGCCCTTCCCTCCTTAAACTTACCCTTGCACGATGCTACAGGGCTCAATAATCATACCAAAACTTAAAGGGTTCAAGCAAGGTTAGAGGTAAGATTCAAGATCATCATGAGAATGAGTTAACACCTAAGAGGATTCAGAACTGTGGCTGGTCCAAGGCGAATACTAAACAAATGTAAGTGCTAATGATGCAGTTGGTGATTACCATGCACAGAAGAGGAACTCTACTAAACTTTTATTTGTTTCATTTGTCTCTCTGTTCTGACACCAATGTTATGTGCTTTCACTATTATACTTTCAAATTATAGCTGGCTACCTGGCAACTGGCTGAGCAATTTTTCTGTATTATTTCTTTATGAAAGTTTCCATACATTTTAAAATATTTTTATTTCAAATGTGCTTTAGATCATTTGTGTCTGAAGCAAATGATCTAAAGTGCAAACGGAAGTTCTGATGAGAATGCAATGTTATGTATAAGCCTGAGGACAATTAACATGAACGTAGTAGTATTTTCTATTCCTTAGATCTTGGCTATGTCTACATATACTCAGCACTGGATTCTGTTCTTTAGTGGAGCTTCATTGCCATGTTGGTCTCGTACATTTCTAGTCACATTTATTCACAAGAGTTTTATATGATTTGCTGTTATCGTGAATTATCATTATCCTAAATGACTACCATTTTACTTTACCAGTGCTATTGAATTTATGCATTTATTTTATATTTAAGCCATATTACTGAAGTTCTCATGATTTCTCAGTTAAATTTGATATAACCTACAAAAATGCACCAAGCAAAAATGTGAGTCATAAATATTCTGAGAGAATCTGTCTCAGCAGAGGATGCCAGAGAAATTTCTTCTGAACATTTTTCTCTTGAACAATTTAAGAGAACAGAATGCAAGACAATAGCTAAATACAGTATTACAATGTTAGCATGCTTCTTTTTCCCGATACTAACTTTAAAAAATATATGATTTAACAAGTACATATGTAAATGAAATTTTTATTAGGGTCATTAATCCTGTTTTTTACAGGAACACGATCCTTTTGACCTCAATCTTGGCAGAAAGTTACCCCTTACTGTAATGCTATTCCAGTTTCTCTTTCAGAAAGAGACTAGTCTGCAAAAATTTGTTCTTATTGAATCCATGGTGGCTTAGGACTCTTATTTTCTTGACTAATTGAATAATACACCTGGCATATTTGCCTCGAGTGGTGTTCAGACTCACCAGGTATCTTTTGTGGCTTACTTCTTTTCTTTCTGTTTAAAGCTCGAACAGGAATGGCCTGGCTCTCATTCCTCTGCCTCTTTGGTAGCCTGGCCTGGCCTCCTGGTTATTGGCAGCCGCTCAGCAATTTTGTCTGTAAATTTCCCCAGCCCCTGGGATGAAATGAATCTGAGGCAGGGATTTGAACTAATTATGAGTTGATAGATGATATCTGAAGATGGTCTCATCTGTACTGGCCTTCAGCTTCCTCTTACTAAGGTTTCTTTCTTGCCGGATTTCTAATCTAAGAATGATTTTGACAGAAAATGAAAAAAACTAAAGGGTTGAACAGTTCCTTGTTCTCTATTGTCTTGTCATCTATTGTTACAATAGTTTTCTCTTTCCCCCCGAGCAAAATCTGTCTTGTTCTTACAAAATTTCTGTTATGTACTTTATATATTTTGTAAAGGTTGTGCTTAAACTTTCTCTGGTTCATATCACATGTCGGTTATATTCCTAAATGATATATACCTTCTTTTTTCTTCACAATATATTTAGTGAGTGGATGAGATCATTATTTAACTATGTATTCATTTATTTTATACTCATTAAATACTTTTTTTTTCTTTCCTCTGGATTTGGGGGAATTTGTCCTTTTATTATTTGTGTGTTTGTATGTGGTTCTGGAGATGGAACCCAGGGGCATTCGACCTTCGAGCTACACCTCCTGCCCTATTTTTAATACTTTATTTTAAAACAGGGTCTCACTAAGTTGCGGAGGGCCTCACTAAGTAGCTGAGGCTGTCTGCCAACCGGGATCCTCTGGTCTTAGCCTCCCGAATGCTAGGATTACAAGTGTGTGCCTCCACACCTGGGATCCCTCTGTTATTAAAATTTAAATTTCATGTGGATATCAAAATCTTCTTAAGTTGTTACTTTTTTCAGAGTCACAGACTATGTTATAATATTTCTTTTCTGAATGTTTGTAATGTGCCAATCTAACGTAAATTTTTTGCAGAAGTAGAACCCAGGGGCATTCTACTTCCGAGCTATACCCTCAGCCATATTTTTTATTCTTTATTTGGAAACAGAATCTCACTGAGTTTCAAAGGGCCTCACTAAGTAGCTGAGGCTGGCTGCAAACGGAAATCCTCCAGTCTCAGCCTCCCAAATTCTGGGATAACAAACATGCACCATCACGCCCGGTTCTAAAGTGTAGATCTTAATTTCACATTTAAATGACATTTTGTTAGACACCTTAGCATGGTTTCTTTTTTTCTTCTTCAAAAATACTAAGGAAATTAGACAAAAGAGGAAAATGAAATGAACACACACACACACACACACACACACACACACACACACACACGAACTTTTTCAACTGAGAGGATGATTCTAATAAAAATTGAGTTCACTAGTGCAAAGCTGAGTGAATGTGCAGGGATATGCTTTGGGGTGGATACTCCTGGAATCTGAACTAAAGCACTATTGGCCTGTGCAAAGCACACATCCTCTACTTAGGCCCACTAATATGGCTGTGGCTGCATTGACCCAGACCTGAGCACCAGCTCTGTTCTGTGCAGAGGGTCTCACTAAGTAGCTGCGGCTGTCCTCGTACCGCGATCCTCAGGTCTCAGTCTCCTGAATGCTGGGATTACAAGCGTGTGCCACCACGCCCGGTAGAAAAAAATATATTTTGAACATGGGAAGTTGAATGTGTCATTAACAATCTTCCCACAAATAAAAGTCCAGTCTCAGATAGTTTCACAGTTGGATACTATCAATTACTTCGGAAACATTTCCCAACTTACCCTGTGGGGTCATCATTACCCTGATATTATAGCCAAAGACATTACAGAGGAAAACACCATACTGCCAAAAAGCAAATTTCGCTATGAAATCTCAAAGCATATTATAAAGTTTCCTTAATGAAGACAGTGTCGTGGTTGTATAAAAATAGGTATATACATTAATGGAATAGAAATGATTGTTCAGAAAGAAAGAATTTCTTAGGATTTTTTATAGAAAAGCCATATAAATGACAAAGTAGTCTTTTCAACTACTGGTACTGTGACATTTGGATAGTCTTACTAAAAAAATAAATATAGATGTCCTCACCCACACATAAAAATATGCTCAAAATAGATTGTAAATGTGAAAACTAAAACTATTATACTGCCAGAGCCAAACATAGGAGAAATCTTTCATATCCTTGGCACAGGTGAAGTGTTTTGCATATTAAAAACAACAGCAGCACAGGCAATCTGAAACATAAGTTGAATTTAATTGAAATACAATTAAGAATATAAAAAGAGAAGTCATAAAGTAGAACAATTTTTACAATACTTTCAAATTACATCACACACATACACACACACACACACACACACACACACTTTTACACTCATACACACATTGAAGGTCATGTATCCAGACTCTAACCCCCATAAAAACTATAAGAAGCACAGACACACACACACACACACACACACACACACACACACACACACACACTAAAAAGACAGTAGACTCCTAGAACTTAATATCAACAAAAATAAAACCAAATACTGTGATTAAAAAAATTTCAAAGTACTTGCTTAGACATTTCTCCAAAACAGATCTATGCAGATGGCTAATAAAAACATGAAAAAGATATTTTTCCATTATTAGTAGATCATCAGGGGAATTGAAATTAGACGCATAATGAGTTCTCATTATATGTGCACTAGAATTTCACTCGGGGAGGTTATGGTCTGGTTGGGAGTCACAGATATGTAAGTAGCATCTGTTTGAGTTCTTACAGTGAACATCTAAATAGAGGCAGGACACACGCAAAGGCATGGGTGAAAAGTTATAGCAATGAACAACCTAGATACCTCTCATTAAACTGGCGATGGTGTTTTGACTCTTGGCTTTAGGAGGGTCACATCCCTTAGTCCCCTAGCAATGGTCCCATCAGCACTTCCGAAGGACCTCATCTCATCCTATCATTCATGCTCCAAATTAAGTATCTGCAAAATTTGCCTCTTAGGGCTCTACTCTATATCGTCTTATTGCTCTTCATCCTTCCATCCATGTATCCATCCATCCAGTTAATAACTTACTGAGTCATGTGATCAGTAAATAGGAACTGAGCCAGTATCATGTCAATACTCTTCAAGTCATTGAGTCAGTATTATGTCAATACTCTTCAAGGCACTTGAAAATCAAAGTGAAAAAATAATAGTCAAACACAATTATCTTAGTGGACATAAATTATGAATACTGAGAAGTTTGGGGTATTTATCTACGGGAAGAACTGCACCTCAATTTTAAATTTTACTTGTGTCCACCTTTATTTCTTCCCTTTATCCTCTTCCATAGTCTAAAATGTATATCTGTTAACATTGATGTTAACAATTAATCTTTGAGTACCTCGTTTAATTTTCTTATATTCTCTCCATTAAATTTAGAATTTTTTTCCACTGCATCAGAAGTCTATCTCTCAAGGTCCAAATCTTCCATTGCCATTTCAGTTGAATAATCAAGCTTGCATCAAGCACAACCCAATTTGGTGATCTCTCACCAGGAAGACAGTACAGAAGCTTCTTTGAAGATTATTGATGGGGCAAGACCACCAATCCGTGACTCCTGGTTGCTGTTAAAGTATCTTCTTTCCACTGGCCTTTGTATTATTTGGCTGTATTCTTAACAGCTGTCACTCGAGTTAGCTTATGAGAGCTTAATCTCATTAAATCAATTCATAGTGTTTCAACACCATCAGCTAGCCTAACGTAGCACTTTCAGTATGCTTAACATGTTTAAAATGAAAAGAAATAAAGATGTAAAGATTATCTTGTACCATTTATTATATTTTTTCACAACAGACCTAAGATGAAAATAAAATTTGAAGTTTCTTCTGTTTTGAGGTTAATGAAACCTATGAAAGAAAAAGGGTTATGAAAGAAAAGAGTTTAAGTAGCTATAAAATAGGAATATATATATATATATATATATATATATATATATATATATATATATATATATATGGTACTGGGGTTCCTCTGGGCTACACTCCCAGATCTATTTTTATTTTTGGAAACAGGGTCTCCTAAGCCAGCACGGCTGGCTTCGAACCTGTGCCATCCTCCTGTCTCCACTTCCCAAGCACGTGGATTATAAGCATGCGCCACCACACCCAGCTTAAAATAGGAATATTTTAAAATGGCTTTATGTTGATATACATATGGGAATTATTTCTACTTTTTTCTATATTTTTGTATGAAAATGTTTATTAATACCCGAGGGCCAGTTTTAAAAGCAGATGAAGGGACTAATATTAATGACTTTCTTTGTTTATTAAACGATGAATGGTAGAATAAAACTCAATCCTTAAAATATAGATATTTTGTTCACATGCTTTGGAAGAAATAATTGAGGCTCAAAGGTTCCTATAGTTTTTTTTTTTTTCAGGATCACAGAATTAAGCAGAAAAGGAAGGAGCCATTCTCAATTTTCTTTAAGGCCAACAAATTTTTTTATCACAGTCCCATTGCACCTTCCGTATATAAGCTTAAAAAAATAATGCTTGTATAGCCAAGAGCTCCTGAATTCACAGTAAAGGTTAGCCAAGCATTGTGCATGTAGCTACATCTCAGTTTTAAATTCACACTTTATAAAATCTCATCATTGGAAACGGTTGAAGAAAGTGTGATTCATGGGCTCAATTACTTGTGTATTTTCATGCAGAAGCAATGAATAGTTTGTTTCTTTTCTCTTGCCTCTTTAAGCAATTTAACACATGTACAGATGCTTTTTGTATAATAGTAGAATAAAAATGCATCTTATAGACGGGTGCCTTGGGAGAAACACTCATGTTGCATGAGAGAGAGGACTAGATTTAAAATTCTCTGTTAACATTTTTAGGGACTTACAATTAAAAAAAAAACTTTCTTAATTTCCCTGGGTCATTATTTGTGTTACAATGTCAACAACATCTCTGACTTTTGCCATCAATGAAACAAATGATTATTTCAAGAAACTGACCAACAAAACCAAGGATGATTGCGAATAATATTTTGGTTCTTTTTTTCATAATAAAGGTTTTACTTATGTTTGTTGTTGACCATTTCTTCTAAATCAATTTTTAAAAGGTGGAATGATCCTGTTTATTTTATTTATTTTTTATTTATTTATTTTGCAGTACTGGGGCTGGAACCCAGGGGCATTCTACCTCCAAGCTATACCCCCGGCCCTAATTTTTTATTCTTTATTTTGAAACAGGGTGTTTCAAGACAGGATAGTTAACTGTTAAATAAAACCAGCAAGAAACATTTTTTTTAATTTTAAATATACAAAGTGGTCAACAGAACAATGTTATACCTTTAATGACCAGAAAATGAGGTCAAGGATAGAAAGAACAGTAACTAGGAAGTTTAAGAGAGCTTTTCAGAGACGGGGGTGCTTGGCTAAATCCTAAGCTGCAACTCATGATTTGGGTCACTCCAAGAAGAGAGGAAGTCATGGGTCACACTGTGATCACCCTATTAATGATCAGTGCCACATTTATTTATACTGTTTCCTCTTCTGATACATTTAAACTGTATATTATTGAAGTTAAGCTTACACCATTTCATTCTTAAATGGGAGCCCAGTGCCACTACCATGCCTTGATTAGGGTTAGAGGACTATTTTTGTGCATAATGTCTTTCCTGTTATGACTCCTTCATGATGGCTTTTAAATTTACAGGGTAGGAAATGTTCCACATGGTAGAGAGAGAACAATCTGATCTGATACTTGGGGCTCTGGGGCACTCACATTTTTGTGTGGGGAAGAAACAATGAGCTAGCTAAAAATAATAAAGTGAAAGATAGAATGTGGCAGTGGCCTGCTATTGTGTACTTGAACATCTCTGAGAATCAGACTTCCTTTATTTTCAGCATGTGCGAGGCCAAATATATGCCCATTCTTCTAAGCCATTTCTTATCCATATCTAGACTATTTTTATATTATAATAACTATGTTCTGACTTCCTGTTTTAATTATGCAGAGTTTGGGGATTCTTCAATCATCTTTCATAAAAACTAAGAGTCTTTTGCAAGGCTAGGGTAGATATATGCTTTGAGGATTTTTATTTGTCAAAAGCCATCATAGATACACCTACACAATTAGTTTCCTGGTAAAATAGGATGTGTCTTTCATGTTCAAGTATGTTCTTTGTTCTTAAGTTATCTCAATGTAGAGGTTGTCAGGAGCTTTGCAGAGAAGTGACAAATAATTTACGTTCTTTTGT